>NC_143151.1:17407351-17667198 GCF_041381405.1 Jatropha curcas | reverse complement strand
AACAAAGTATTGTAAAATAATGCCCTAAAGAAGGACAGGTTAGTTTACACAAAAATAGTAGTCCACTTTATGCAAAATGATTGCATTACTTTCCCCAGTGAAGTCGCCAAACTGTGAACCCCTCCCCAAAATGCCATAGGCATGTGAATGCATGTGTCTAAAGGAAGAAATGCACGTGAATGAATGAGTCGCCACCTTGTTTAATTGTTTTAGGGTAAACTAGGAAAAACCCTAAGTGACTCCAATTTTAATTAACCTAGTTACTAGATTAATTAGCCCAATGTCTAAGGCAAGGTCTTCGAACCCGAGGTGGATCCCGAGACTATGTCATGCTGATGAAACTAACCTAAAAATGAATGTTTTGCAAGGAAGATGAAATAATTTAGACCAATGAAAAAGATGTTTATGTGATTCGACTTGCTGCCCGGGGTTAGATCCCGAACGTGCCTACGTACTTCCGTTTGAATGGAAGATCAAAGTCCACGTAGTTCGATAGGCCTCTTTTAGAGGGCTTTGAATGGGATGCTTTATGCATGAGTGTGTGTATGCTTTGTGCATTTTGTTTAGGCATTTTGCCAAAAAGGTTGAAGGATTTAGGCACTTGGTGCCAAAATGTTGATTTTGAGGCTTTTAGCCAAAAGAATTTAATTTGGGCTTATTCTTGCCAAAAGATTGATTTTTAAGGCATTTGTGCCAAACGAATTGTTTTAAGGCTTTTAAAGCCAAAATATTGGTTTAGGCAATTAATTTGCCAAATGATGCTAATTGGGCGATTGTCGCCAAAGTTGATTGATTTAAGGCAGTTTATTTGCCAAAAAAAAAAAATTGTTTGAAGGCTTTTAGCCAAAGAAATTTAATTTAAGCGATTTGTCGCTAAAAAGGTTAATCTTCACTTATAGGCAATTTGTTTGCCTAAAGTGATTAATTAAATTGACATATAGGCAATTTATTGCCATAAAAAAAGTGTTTAATTAGGGCCTTTTAGTCACAATTATTGATTAATTAGACTTAAGCCAAAACTTGTTCGAAATAAAGGCAATTTCACCATAGTTATTGATTAACTAGGCTTTTAGCCAATATTGTCGAATTTAAACTTTAATACCACGATCATTAATTAACCGGGCATTTAGCTTCAATTTATTTAATTGAGGCAATTTATTTGCCTAGTTAATGGTATGAATGCATTTATGCAGTTATAGAATTTAAGAGGAGTAGAAAAGAAGCATGCATGAAATGCTAAAATTAAAAAAAACAGAGTTTAGTTTTGCGTACCTGATTTAGTCGACGGCCACTTCTTAACTCCAGGTTAAGCTCCTCGTTAAGGGAAATTAATTAATTTAATTTTAATGACCACTTAACAAAGAAAGAAAGCAATAAAAGCTAAATGAAAATGCAAAAAAGCAGTAAAGAATTCGCAAGGAGCGAGAGGGAGAAGGAGCGTCCGTCAACACAGACTGAGTGAGGAAAAAAGGAGGCCCGAGGCCTGTATTTATAGGCGCAAAACGGACTGTTTCCGGTGGCTGGGTCGCCGGATGGACCGCCGGCTCGGCGGCCCGCCCGGCGGCCGGGCCGCCAAGTCTCGGCGGCCGGGCCGCCGGCTGAGCCGCCGGATCGGCGGCCCTCCCGGCGGCCGGGCCGCCGGGTCTCAGCGGTCGGGCCGCCGGGATGGGCCGCCGGCTCGGCGGCTGGGCCGCCGACTCGGCGGCCTTCCCGCAGCCAAGCGCCGGTCTTTCGGCGGCTGGGCCGCTGGGTCGGCGGCCTTCCCGGCGGCTGAGCCCCCGGCTCGGTGGCTGGCTCCGGTGGCTGAGCCACCGGGGCAGGCAGGTTTATTCCGGGGGCTTTTCCGGGAGTTCCGGACCTCCAAAAAATATTCCGAGACCAGTTCCGAGATCCTCGTAATTTTCCAGACGTTTCAAGTACCATATTGGCATATTTCCGATGAACTTTCCGAAAGGCCTCCGGTCTGGCCGGACTGTTCGCAGTCCGGAAGAAAACAGGCTTTTGAGCCTCAAAATTTGAGTGTTCACAATCACGTAGCTGTTCTATGAAGAACAGTAGCGTGACGGAACTCTGGTTATGGTCCTGTAGACTAGAACAGTTGCGTCACGCAGCTGTTCTATGAAGAACAGTCGCGTGACGGAACTCCTAGCTACGTGACGAAACTGTTCGTGACTTATTTAAAAATACTCAAACATGTTGATTATTTATTTATAGCGAAACATCAAATAAAGTATAAAACAAAATAGAAGCTGAGTACGCGAACAGCTGCATCACGCAGGTGGTCCAATCCAAACTAAGGGCTTTTGGACGTGAACAGTCGCGTCACGCAGCTACTACCTGCGTGACGCGGCTGCTCTGGTCCGTAACTACCTTTCAAACTACTCTGTTCTACGTGTTCTTTTTATTATAAGTGATTAAAATCAACCCAGAAGAGCTCAACAATGGACAAACTTACGTTTTATCAATAATAGGTCAACTAAACACTATGAAAATGAGATTTTTATATCGAGATAAAATGCTACAAATGAAAAGGAAAAGTTAGAATCGTTACCTAGCCCTCAGATTTGAGGACTGCATGCACTGAGATTGGTTTAGAGATAACGTTTCACGATCCCAGAAGCGTGATCACCAAATTCTTTCACAAAAATAAATCATTTTCCTTTTTTTCTTTTTCCTCTCTTTTCCTCTTCTTATCTTTTTGTATTTTTTTTTATCTTAAACCTAAAATATCTATGGCTTGATCTTCCTCAAGTTTACTCAGTTGAGTTCTTGAGAAAAAGCTCTAGTCGTTAATCAAAAACTTAATCTCAGAAGGTTATCTTTTTAGAGGAAAATGAGAGCAAAGTGTCAAAAAGGTCCCGTTTTTGCTGCAAAATGTTGTATTTATATGGCTAGGGCAACAGAGCATAGTCGCGTCACGCAGGTATAAGCTGCGTGACGCACCCGTAAGCTGCGTGACGCGACTTACTTTTCGTACAGTTGCCGCGTATCAATACAAACAGTGCAGGCCGTTGCACGGGCGCGCGCCAGAGGTGTCAGCCCTGTTGGAGCTGCGTGACGCAGCTAAGAGTGCCGTCCCGCAGGTACCAGCTGCGTGACGCAGCCCTAACGCGGGTTAGGCTCCTTTGGGCGGTTTGGTTTAATTTTTGGTTCAAACACTTCTGGTTTATCGTGATACCTTATCCCTTGTCCTCATATCATCATCGGGTCAGGTGGGGGTATAAAATTACGCGTCAACAGGGGGGCAAACTGTTGACGCGTGTTTTTATGGCCCCACCTAACCCAATGAGGATACGAGGACGCGGAATAAGGAATCATGGTTATCCGGAAGTCTTTAAACCAAGGATCGATTTAAACCAATTCAAAGAAGTTTGACTTGCACTAGAGTTGCATCACGCAGCTATAAGGTGCGTGACGACACTGATAGTTGTGTCATGCAACTCCAATTAAGGTGATGTCACCCTGAAAGCCGACAAATAACGGTTTTGCATTCTGTTTGGGGTACGTGGCAACGGTCCAGAAAGTGAGCCGCGTCACACAGCTCTCGGGTCCGTCACGCGACTACTAGCTGCGTGACGCAGCTATCCTCTATTGCCCTATCCATATAAATACTGCGTTTTTATCTTAAGCAGGCAGATTTTGGACGAGAGGAGAGAAATTTTAAGGGCTAAGAAATATACACTTGCGGCTGAGGCTTTCTACAAGAACTCCTTTGAGTCATCTTGAAGAAAAACAGCCTTAGAAATTAATTAGGTTGAAAACAAAAAATCACACAAAAAGAGAAAAAGAGAGAAAAGGAAAAAAATAGATTTTTGTTAAAACTTGGTGAACAAAGATTTCTGGGACCTTGAAACCTTACTCCTAAGACGTTTAGATTGTGTACAATCCTCAATCTGAGGGTTAGGTAATTATCTAAACTTTTCTTGTTTTTTTTAGTTATTTATTCGTTATTATTTATTTTTGTTGATGTTTGAGTAGCTTGATATTGATAAAACGGTACCCTGCCCATTATTGGATATTTCTGAGTTATATTAAAACAAGTTTTGATAAAAAGAAAATGTAAAAAGGGTTGTTTGAAAGGTAGTTACGGACCAGAGTAGTTGCGTCACGCAGCTACAAGTTGCGTGACGGAACTGTTCATGTCCAAAATATATTAACATTACCCCGACTAGTTGCGTGACGGAACTGTTCGTGTTCATAATTTTATTTCACTTTTTCTTGTTTAATCTTTATATTTGAGATAAACGACTGATGAATCTGAAGGTTTTTCCAAAGCCATGAACAGCTGCGTCACGCAACTATTAGGTCCATCACGCAACTGTTCTTCCATAGAACAGCTGCGTGACGCGACTGTTCTAGGGTTCCAGAATAATTTTTATTTTTTTTTAAAAAATAATAATGTTGTACAATTAAATAAATGTTCAATTCTTTTTATAATTCAAGAAACAACCAATTGTGGGCAGGTTGCCATTTAATCAAATCAAGTAGGTTAATTTATTGTTATGCATGATTTCGGGCTTATTAGGGTTTCTGAAATTTAAATCGGGTAGAATGTATTTTAGGTTCGGTTTGTGGCCCGCCTTTAACCATAAGGCAAGAGCGGGTCTTTTGATTATTTTAACTTAACTGTTGTGGGTTGAATGGTTGATGTAGTTTGAATGGTTATGAATGCAATGAATGGATTTATTTGGGACGATTAAATGATTTTCCGCATAGGAACTCGGTTCGATTTATTCGGGTTGGGTTTGTATAAATAAGTTGGCTTTTCTAAATTAAAATAAATTAGAAATTGTAGGTTAAAAGAGGCCGGTTTTCTGGGCGTCAGCTTCCAACGGGCCTACGTACATAATTCCCTTATCCAGAATCGCACTTGGTGCGCATGACCAGTCTTTTAAAATAATTGGCCTTAAATAAAATTGGGTTTAAAATGAAGTCACTTTTTAAAATAAAATTGGAAACGGTCCCATTGCCGAAAAAATGGGTGGCGACTCAAAATGTTTTATAAGACCGATTTATCGGCATCGCATGCAGTAAAAAGGTTTTATCACCATTTGTTAAAATAAGGATCAATTTCCAATTTCCAAAAAATAAAAATTCGAGCGTTTTTCGGGTTGCTCGGGTGGCGTCGACGAAAACACTTCCTGCTTATTATTTCAGGGAGTTCCAACAGAAACTTCATAGGCTCACTCAAGGAGACAAATCAGTGGAAGACTACCATACAGACATGGAGATGTGCATGGCTAGAGCACACATAGAGGAGGGCGAGGAGACGACTATGGCTAGGTTCTTAGGGGGTCTTAACAAGGACATAGCTGATGCAATAGAGTTGTCTAGGTACGATTCCATGGAGGAGATGCTGAATATGGCTATGAAGATAGAGAAGCAGAGAAAAGGGAAGAGCACTACCACAAGTAGGACTGCCAACAACAACAGCAACTATTAGAGTCCTAGATAGCCTAAAAAAGAGGAGAAAAAGAAGTTTCAAGGCTCTACATGAAAGGGGACAGATTCAGTGTCTAGGGCATTCACGCCTAATCCTCCAACTTATTAGAAGGGATCAAGCTCCAACACTCCTAGTAGAGACAAAGTGTTTCAAGTGTCTTGGGAAGGGCCATATAGCTTCTCAATGCCCTAACAAGAGGGTAATAGTGATTCGGGATGTATACACCTATTTTGAATCTGAAGATGAACAAAACCCAATGCTGCCACTTGAGGACTGCAATGATGATGATGAGGTTGATGAAGAAGTTTTACAACCTGAGATGGGTCAGTTACTCGTTACCAGGCGCGTTCTCAGCATGCAAGTTCAAGAGGAGAGCTTAGAACAAAGAGAGAATATCTTCCATAATAGATGCTTGGTACTTGACAAGGTATGCCTTTTGATTATTGATAGTGGAAGTTGCAATAATGTAGCTAGTTTGAGCATGGTGCAGAAATTGGGTTTGACATGTGTATAGCACCCACGGCCATATAAATGTCAATGGCTAAATGATATGGGTTCTGTGAGAGTAAACAAGTAGGTGAAGGTGCCATTCTCCATTGGGTGGTACACGGATGAGGTCAACTGTGATTTAGTACCTATGCTAGCTAGGCATATTCTTCTAGGCCGCCTATGGCAATTCGATAGGCTAGTCCAGCATGATGGGTACACTAACCGGTTCTTCCTTGCCTATTTTGGTAAACATGTGGTCCTAGCTTCTTTGACACCACAAGAGGTCTATCTGGACCAAAAGAGGATATTAGAAAGCGAGGGGTAGAATTGTATTCAGGGAGAGGGAGAAAATAAAAATAAAGAAAAGGGGAAAACGAGGCCAAGAGTGAAAAGAAACAATTAAATGGCCCATTGGTGAGTGAAAAAACAACAGAGGGAAGAAATAAACAAAACATGTATATGAGAGAGAGAGAGAGATCCGAAGCAGTGTTAGTGAGGGTAGGCCAGTCTTGATGATTCGGTTGAAGGAAATCTTGCTTAATTTGACTAACATTGACACTTCTTCTTTGCCTTCTAGTTTTGTTTCTTTGTTGCAGGAGTTTTCTGATGTGTTTCCTAATGAAATGCCTAGCGGACTGCCACTCCTAAGAGGCATTGAGCATCAGATTGACTTCGTGCCTGGAGCTACAATTCCTAATAGGCCAGCTTATAGGAGCAACCCTGTGGAGGCTAAGGAGTTGCAGTGCCAAGTTGACAACCTATTGTCTAAGGGATTTGTGAGGGAGAGTATGAGCCCATGTGCAGTTCCTGTATTACTTGTGCCTAAGAAGGACAGTTCTTGGAGGATGTGTGTTGACTGCCGAGCTGTCAACAAAATCACAGTTAAGTATTGCCATCCAATTCCTAGGCTAGATGATATGTTAGATGAACTGCATGGTAGTAAATACTTTTCAAAAATTGATTTAATGAGTGGATATCATCAAATTAGGATGAAATTAGGTGATGAATGGAAAATTGCCTTTAAGACTAAATATGGTTTATATGAGTGGATGGTTATGCCATTTGGTTTAACTAATGCACCTAGCACTTTCATGTGATTAGTGAATCATGTTTTGTGTGCTTTTCTAGGCAAGTTTGTTGTGGTCTATTTTGATGATATATTGATCTATAGCAAGTCTATTGCTGAGCATATTGAGCATGTTAGGTTAGCATTGATAACTTTGAGAGATGAAAAGTTATATGCTAAACTACAGAAATGCACTTTTTGCATAGATAGGCTTGTTTTTCTTGGTTTTGTTGTGAGTGCACAGGGGATTGAAGTTGATGAAGAGAAGGTCAAAGCAATTTGAGAATGGCCAACTCCAAAATCTATTTCTGAAGTGAGGAGTTTTCATGGCTTGGCAAGTTTCTACAGGAGGTTTGTGAAGGACTTCTCTACTATAGTAGCCCCACTGACAGAGGTGGTAAAGAAAGAAGTTGGGTTCAAATGGGGGGAAGCGCAACAAAGGGCATTTGATACTTTAAAATTCATTCTTTATTCTACTCCTATTTTAGTTTTACCTGACTTTGATAAAACATTTGAGATTGAGCGTGACGCTTTTGGTGTAGGTATTGGTGCGATGTTGATGCAGGAGAGAAAGCCTATTGCCTATTTCAGTAAGAAACTCAATGGAGCGCAGCTCAACTATTCAACCTATGATAAGAAGATGTATGCTTTGGTAAGAGCATTGGAGGTATGGCAGCATTACCTTCTACCCAAAGAATTTGTCATACACACTGACCATGAATCTTTAAAGCACCTCAAGGGACAAGGTAAGTTGAACAAGAGACATGGTAAGTGGGTTGAATTCATTGAACAGTTTCCTTTTGTGATTAATACAAGCAAGGGAAAGAAAAAATTGTGGCTGATGCACTTTCTAGGAGGTATGCTTTAATTACTACTTTTTCTGCTAAGTTGTTAGGATTTAAGCATATAAAATCTTTGTATGTTGATGATGATGACTTCGGTCTTATTTGGAGTGCGTGTGAACATGGGGCTTTTAACAAGTTCTTTAGGCATGAGGGGTATTTATTTAAGGGAAACAAACTTTGTATACCCAAATGTTCTATGCATGAAATGCTTGTGTTGGAATTACATTATGGGGGGACTCATGGGGCATTTTGGGATTCATAAGACATATGATATGCTTGCTGAATATTTTTTTTGGCCACATATGCGTAGAGATGTAGAAAAACTGTGTGGTGTGTGTATTGCATGTGAGCAAGCTTAAGTCTAAATCTATGCCTCATGGTCTTTATATGCCTTTACTTGTACCTACTTTGCCTTGCACTGATATTTCTATGGATTGCCCATGACAAAGCGTGGTCGGGATAGTATTTTTGTTGTTGTGGATAGGTTTAGTAAGATGGCACATTTCATTGCATGCCATAAGAGCAATGATGCTGTCCATGTAGCTGAGTTATTTTTCAGGGAGGTTGTGAGATTGCATGGGGTTCCATGCACTATAGTCTCAGATCGTGATGCCAAGTTCCTTTCTCATTTTTGGCATGTTCTATGGAGTAAGCTTGGTACAAGTTTGCTGTATTCTACTACTTGTCATCCCTAGACGGATGGCCAGAATGAGGTACTCAATAGAACTCTAGGTACTTTACTTATAGCGGTGGTCGGTAAGAATCTGAAAACCTAGGAGGATTGTTTGCCTTTTATTGAATTTGCTTATAATAGGTCTATACATTTTTCTAGTAGTTATAGTCCATTTGAGCTTGTGTATGGTTTTAATCCTTTGACTGTGCTTGATTTGTCTCCTTTGCCTTTGAGTGAAATTGTTAACTTGGATGGTGAGAAGAAGGCTGAATTCGTCTAGAAGATGCATGTTAAGGCTAACGATCATATAGACATGAAGAACAAAAGCTATACTGACTGTCCCAACAAGGGAAGGCGGGGTGTGGTATTTCAACCTGGAGATTGGTTTGGGTGCACATGAGGAAGGAAAGATTCCTAAACCAAAGGAAGGGAAAGATTGCTACCTGAGGTGATGGGCCTTTTCAAGTGTTGGAGAGGATAAATGGCAACGCCTACAAGATTGATCTACCAGGTGAATATGGTGTGTCTACTGCCTTTAATGTTTCAGACCTTTCTCTATTTGATTATGATTCAGATTTGAGGACAAATCTTTTTGAGGAGGGAGGGAATGATACGGATCAAGGGAGCCAGATGAAGGATCCTCTAGCTCTACCTGTTGGGGCAATCACAAGAGCTCGTGCAACCAAGCTACGAGCAGCCTTGAATGCATTTGTTCAAGAACAAATCACATTGGAGCTTCAAGATCATAGTTATGCAAGATGTGAGATTGAACTTGAAGAAGCACCAAAGTTTGTTATGGTGCTTAAGGCATGCAAAGAGGCTGCCCATTGATGCATTTTACATGTTCTATACTTAGGCAAATTTAGGAGGATGTTATTTCATTATGAGCTTAAGTATGGGTTGTGTAGGGCCTCTGGCCCATTTGTCCTATTTTGTTTAAATTCTTTTAGTAGACTTAATAATTAGTGTAAGGCTGGTTGGGCTTATTTTCCAGAGTTGGGCCAGCCCTAGTGTAACACCAGCCGCCCGATCCCGAAAGACCCAATGGTGGATGCCACATTCGGTGCCGGAGGCACCGTCCTAACCTACATATAAATCAAACAATCATGTTATGAATTAGAAGTGACTTAGTATTCACAAGTTTAGCAAGTAATAGTATTTTGTTTTGAAAATGATTTGGGAAAATCTTACAGAAAAACTGCAAGAGTTTCCCCTAAAAATAGAAGTTGCCAAACATATGAATACAAAGCACTCCCAAATTCAAACTCCAAACCCCATCAAACTCCAATAACAACACAATAGCACTTCTATAATTTCATAACTCCATAGTTCCTCAATAACATTATAATATTCATCACTTAAATACATTCATTTAAATATATCAACTTCTAATGTTCTAACCATTAAATAAGTCCAAGTTTATCTCCCAATATATATACACCAAAATAATTTACAATAACATGTTTAAGGTATAAATTAAATAATACAGTCTCCAAAAATGTAATCGTTATACATGCCAAAATTTTTAGTTACATAAAATACTAATCAACTACCAAAAGATTTCTTCAGCTCTGATGCTACTCTTCAGGTGTTTAAGCAGCAAGCACAATCTCCAACCTGCGCGTGATAAAATCAACGCGCTGAGTATAAAACTCAGTGGTGCTCATAAAACACAACAAACCAATGTTGTGATGACAACATACTTAAAAACAATCATTTATATACATAAAATCATTAAATTTGAACATGCAGTACATATGCACACCAACACATCATGCTTTAGAAATTCATTTGATATCATAAATAAGTTGTGGTAAATTAAGAGTTATTAACATAATGTGATCTCATTTATTTCACTTCCTTAAAAATATTGTCTAAGGGCTCACATACACTTAGGAGAAAAAGAAGCAGATAAGTTTTCATAGCTTATTCATAATGGCCTTAGGTCGCCAACCTTTTCATAACATATAGAGCGCGTCCGCCCTAACATAAGACACCCACGTGCCTAGCATATGATCATAGCTTCTTATCATAATGGCATCAAATGCCGAGCATGCTCATCATACATAATAAAATCAAATCATGCATCAAATTCACACCAAGTATATTAGAGCCCAAAAACATTTCTCAGAAAATTCATTTTCTTTAGTCTTCTCATAATAAAAACTTAATTTAAACTTAAGTAATTCATAAAAATTCTCATAATTAAACAAAATGACTTAACTTAGAAAATTTCCAGCATAAAAATAACATGGACCTTTGCTGTGTTTTTAAAACATAACCGAAGCTATGGGTTCCAAATTAAATGAAATTAGAGTCGTTAGAAAGCTAAGACAAAATCCTACAAATGTTATGAAGGGATCACAGCCCAGATCAATATGGAAGATAACAAAACAAAGCTAGGAACACAGACTGACAGACCAGACCTGATTTAGCAGAACCAAGTCCATTGTTTCTTGAATTTCTACTAAACCCCACACTCAAATTAAACCAATCTAGAACGAGAGAATTCTCAAGACACAGGGCAACAACTTTTATGAAGAACTCAGAACCTAATCTTGTCATTATAGTGGTCAAAATGGGCACTAAAATCAGTGATGCATGTGGCCCGACACAAACAGAGTCAGTTTGGGTGTTTCAGCCATAAGTTGAGTTATATATCTCCAAATTGGACACAAGAGGATGGGTTGGAAAGCTAAGAGATAGACCTACAACTTTTATGAAGGACTTAGACACAGATGGAAATTAGAAAGGATTGAAAAATGGTCCTAAATCTCACTCAAAATCTCGTTTTTCCCAAATTCAGTTTACTTTATCCATGAAAGGAACATGAACCACAAAGATACAAGGTAGAAATGTCTACCACAACATAAATACTCATCAAACATCATCCAAGAGCATGTAATGGCAACCAAAATTCAACAAATCCATCATTTCATACAAAATCTCAAAATATACACATAATAGCATAAAGGCACAAAATCAAAATTTGAGTAAGGTGAGTGTGTTTATGAACACTAACCTTCAAAACAAGCTTTAACAAGCTTTAATCAAAGCTTCTCAAGCTTTGGTCTTGCCTTTATCCTTATTAGAAGGCTCTCCACCCTCTACATGGAAGAAACTCAAAATCAAACAAAGAAAACAAAGAAAAGAAGTAAGTGGAGCATGATTAAGCATGTATATGCTAAAAGACAACTCTAAATCCAAAAATAATTCACTTATCATAAAATCACTTACTTGACCCAAGTAGAAAAATCACCAAATTCCTTGAAATTAGTCACCAAAGATTACTTCTCTAGCTTCACTCTCTAAGATTTATGCCTTAAATCAAGTTGGATGGGTGTTTACTAAGTAGGAATTGAAGAAAATGAAGAAGAAGAAGAAGAAGAAGAAGAAGAAGGAGAAGAAGGAAACGTGTATGGAGAAGAAGAAGGCAAAAGTTGGTGCTCAATAATTGATAGTTGCTTTATTAAAGCAACTAAGGGGGTATTTTGGTCTTTTCTCCAAATTGGAGGGTATTTTGGTCTTCTCTCCAAATATTCTCCAATTAAATTCCTTCAAAATATTATTTATCTCCACAAAAGTCTCTAATTTATCCCATAAAAATAATTCCTCAATTTTCCTCCATAAAAAAAAAAATTGCTCAAACTTCCTTACTTAATATAACACCACAATTCACTATTCACTAAGTATCTAAATTCTCCAAAAATATTCCTTACTTACTTTCTACCCATAAAAACCATGCATACATGCTCCAAAAATGTTAAATAAAATATAAAACATAAATAGTAATTTTTCGAACCAAAAATAATACCAACTTCCAGACCGGTGGTACTATTCACAGACCGGTAAACTACTATTAAAACACAAGAAGAAATAGGGCGTTACAGTTCTCCCCCCTTAAAGAATTTCGTCCTCGAAATTCACCTGAATTAAACAACTGAGGATGCTGTTGTCTCATAATATCTTCACTTTCCCATGTAGCTTCCTCGGTCTTATGGTTTCTCCAAAGAACCTTTACCAACGGAATTCTCTTATTCCTTAGTTCCTTAATTTCCCTAGTAAGTATCCTCACTGGCTCTTCCTCATAAGTTAAATCTGGCTCTATAGTCATAGATTCCACTGATATTACATGTGATGGGTCGGACCGATACCTCCTCAACATAGATACGTGGAAAACATTATGTATCCTATCCAGGTCTGGTGGTAAAGCTAGTCTATAGGCTAATGGACCCACACGCTCAATGATCTCATATGGACCAATGAACCTAGGACTAAGCTTACCCTTTCTTCCAAATCGCAATATCTTTTTCCACGGAGATACCTTAAGGAAAACCTTATCTCCCACTGCATACTCTATATCCTTCCTCTTCAAATCCGCATAAGATTTCTGACGATCTGAAGCTGCTTTCAATCTATCTCTGATAATTCTGACCTTTTCTTCTGTATCCCGAATCAAATCTGGACCTACCATCTTGCCCTCACTCAATTCTGACCAACACAGTGGAGTCCTACATCTCCTACCATATAGTGCTTCAAAAGGGGCCATCTGAATACTCGACTGATAACTGTTATTGTAGGCAAATTCTACAAGTCGAATGTACTTCTCCCAACTGCCCTCAAACTCAATAGCACAAGCTCTTAACATATCCTCCAAAATCTGAATAACCCGCTCTGACTGACCATCTGTCTGAGGATGAAAAGCTGTGCTGAAATTCAGCTTAGTACCTAGAGCCTCATGTAGCTTCTTCCAAAATCTAGAAGTAAATCTCGGATCTCTATCTGAAATGATGGAAGAAGGAACCCCATGTAATCTCACTATCTCATCTATATACAGCTCTGCATATTGCTCCATGGTGAAGTCGGTCCTAACAGGAAGAAAGTGTGCTGACTTAGTTAATCTGTCAACTATTACCCATACAGCATCTTTCTTTTTAGGAGTTAAAGGCAATCCAGTAACAAAATCCATAGTAACCTTATCCCATTTCCACTCTGGAATA
This sequence comes from Jatropha curcas, assembly GCF_041381405.1. NCBI lineage: Eukaryota > Viridiplantae > Streptophyta > Magnoliopsida > Malpighiales > Euphorbiaceae > Jatropha > Jatropha curcas. The sequence continues at coordinate 17,653,682 of NC_143151.1, read as the reverse complement.
GAAGTAGGGTATAACAAACCAGAAGGAAACTGATGCTCTGCTTTCACTTGCTGGCACGTCAAACACCTCGACACATAATCTGTGATATCCCTCTTCATCGCCGGCCACCAATATTGTGATTTCAAATCCTAATACAACTTATTACTGCCAGGATGCATAGCATAGGGACTACTATGAGCTTCCTTTAAGATACTCTTCCTCAGCTCTGAAATTTTAGGCACACAAATCCGATACCCAAAGTACAAGCAATCGTCATCTTTAATCATAAATCTCTTTTTCCTTCCATCTCTGACTAGGTCTTTCCATAAGGCAATTGTCTCATCATCCTTCTGTGCATCTCGAATCTACTGAAGTAGACTAGGTCTAATCATAAGCTCTGCCACGAGTGCACCATTACTAGCTACAGATAATCGAGTATTCATAGCACATAAAGCAACCAAGGACTTCCTACTAAGTGCATCTGCTACCACATTAGCTTTACCTGGATGGTAATCAATGGTGAAGTCATAGTCCTTAAGTAGCTCTAACCATCTGCGCTGTCTCAGATTAAGCTCCTTTTGAGTAAGCAGATACTTGAGACTCTTATGATCCGTATACAGATGACATTTCTCACCATACAAGTAATGCCTCCAAATCTTCAAAGCGAAGACTATAGCTGCTAACTCCAAATCATGAGTAGGGTAGTTCTTCTCGTGTGGTTTAAGCTGTCTAGAAGCATAAGCAACTACCTTACCCTCCTGCATAAGCACACAACCCAATCCATTATGTGAAGCATCACTATACACATCATACAATCTACCCGAAACTGGCTGTGTCAACACTGGAGCCTCAGTAAGCATCGTCTTCAGCTTCTCAAAACTATTCTGACATTTATCATTCCACTCGAATCTGACATCTTTTTGAAGAAGCCTAGTCAAAGGAGCCGCAATGAGAGAAAATCCCTTGACAAATCTTCTATAATAACCAGCCAATCCTAAGAAACTCCGAATCTCTGTAACATTCTTAGGTGGCTTCCATTCAAGCATTGCCTCTATCTTCTACGGATCAACTCTAATACCCTCAACATAAATAATGTGACCCAAGAAAGCAATCTCAGACAACCAGAATTCACACTTACTCAGCTTAGCATACAACTGCCTCTCTCTCAATATCTGAAGTACAATTCTCAAATGGTGATCATGATCCTCTCTAGTCCGAGAATATACCAAGATGTCATCAATGAACACAACCACAAACTGATCTAAATAAGGATGAAAGATCTGGTTCATCAAATCCATGAACACTGCAGGAGCGTTAGTCAAACCAAACAGCATTACCAAGAACTCATAGTGACCGTAGCGTGTCCTGAAAGCAGTCTTAGGTACATCTGATGCCTTCACCCTTAGCTGATGATAACCTGATCTCAGATCTATCTTCGAGAATACACTAGCTCCTCTCAACTTATCAAACAAATCATCTATCCGAGGCAATGGATACCGATTCTTCACAGTAACTTTGTTAAGTTGTCTGTAATCAATACACAATCTAAGTGATCCATCCTTCTTCTTTACAAACAATACTGGAGCACCCCACGGAGATACACTAGGACGAATAAACCCCTTATCAAGCAATTCCTGAATCTGTATCTTCAACTCTTTCAACTCAGCAGGCGCCATTCGATATGGAGCAATGGATATCGGTGCAGTACCAGGAATAACCTCAATACTAAATTCAACCTCTCTCTCAGGAGGTAAACCAGGCAACTCCTCTGTCCGAAAAATCACATACTGTGGGTATATCATGGACACTAGGAGATTCTGACTCTGGAGCAAGTACACAGGCTAAGTAGGCCTCACAACCATGCTGGATCAATCTTCTAGCAGTAGAAGCAGAAATAACATTAGAGAGGTAATCCGACCTCTCACCCACAACTACAATCTCCTCACCAGATGAAGTCTGGAGTGTAATCCTCTTAAGTCTACAATCAATCATAACTCCATGTCTAGATAACCAATCCATACCCAAGATCACATCAAACTCTCGGAAAGGCAACTCTATTAGATCTCCCAGAAACACATGGCCATAGATTACCAATGGACAATCTGTATACACCCGATTAACTACGACACTATGACCTAAGGGATTAGTAACCTCAATACTATGCTCTAACATATCAGCATGCATATTACCCAATCTACCCACACGTATGCCTAAATATGAATGAGTAGAGCCAGGATCAATCAAAGCATATACAGAAATATCAAAGAGAGAGAATGTACCAATGATAACGTCTGGAGCATCCTGCTCCTCCCTAGTCCAGATAGCATACGCTCTAGCAGGTGCTCTGGACTCAAGTTTTTCCACTGTCTCTGAAACTGGCCTCTGACTCCCAGTGCCTCCTGTATCACCACGGCCTCTGCCTCTGCCTCTCGAAACATAAGGAGCCGACCTCCCTACATGCGGAGCTGCACTAGCCAAAGTCATAGGGCAGTCTCGAAGCAAATGCTCTGTAGACCCACATCGAAAGCATGCCCCAGAAAATCTCCTACAAACCCCGGAATGCTTCTTTCCACACTGAGGACATGGCAGAATATCAATCCATGTAGCACCTCCACCACTAGCAACAGATGTGGTTTGTGGAGCTACTCTGCCATGAGTACCCTGTCCATGTCTCTGAATAGGTCTAGACCATGTCTGTGATGGACCTCTGTGCCTCTTATTACTAGACTGAGCCCCAGAAGTCTGTCCAGATACCATACCCTGAACCCTCTTTTGTTGACCCTGCTGACTCCGTTGCCTCCTAGCCTGCTGCTCATTCCTTACTTCCTCAAGTTCTAATGCTGCCTTCACTAGGGAAGACAATGATGTATGAGGATGAGCAACTAGATGCATGTGATATTCATCATGCAAGCCTTTCCTGAAGCGCTTGCATCTATCAGACTCAGTGGAATCATCTCCGTAGCATACCTGCTCAATCGGATGAACTCTCTCTCATATTCAGCCACAGACATTCTGCCCTGTTTTAATGCTAAAAACTCTGCTTTACGTTGGTCAATGTAAAGCTCCCCAATATATTTCTGTCTAAACTCAGAAAGAAAGAAGTCCCAAGTCCTCTGCTCAGCACTAACTGTCCGTGATACAGTATCCCACCACTGGTAAGCTTCCTCTCTCAATAAGGAAGTGGCACAAACCAAACTGTCCACAGGTGAGCACTGCATCTGCTCCAATATCCTCTCCACAGACTGGAGCCAATACTCTGCTGTAGAAGCCACATCATCCTTTCTACCCATAAACTCAACAGCTCCATATTTCCTCAGTTTCTCAATAGGGGGACGAACTGGAACAGGGGCTGGAGCAACTGGAGCCTGGGGAACAGCTCCTGCTGCCTGCCTCAAAGCAGTAACTAACTGCTGAACAAATGTATCCTGATTAGGCCCAGCAGGACCTGCAGCAGCTTGCCCCACCCTCAAAGCGTGCTCTGCATCAGAACCCATAGCACCACTAGCGGCATCTCCAACAGGAATACCACCACTAGGAGGGACATAACTATCCACCTCCTCATCTGACAGATGTTGAGACATCACTCAACTCCTACAAAGACCAAAAGGTTCGCATCAGAGAGAAGTTCCAAACCAAATCAATATGGCATGTATTTAACTTAAATTACTCATACTCTCACTTCAAAATAGATAAATGCCTATATATGCATATAGTCCGAGAACCGCCTAAACCTATGCTCTGATACCACTAAATGTAACACTCGCCGCCCGATCCCGAAAGACCCAACGGTGGATGCCACATTCGGTGCCGGAGGCACCGTCCTAACCTACATATAAATCAAACAATCATATTATGAATTAGAAGTGACTTAGTATTCACAAGTTTAGCAAGTAATAGTATTTTGTTTTGAAAATGATTTGGGAAAATCCTACAGAAAAACTGCAAGAGTTTCCCCTAAAAATAGAAGTTGCCAAACATATGAATACAAAGCACTCCCAAATTCAAACTCCAAACCCCATCAAACTCCAATAACAACACAATAGCACTTCTATAATTTCATAACTCCATAGTTCCTCAATAACATTATAATATTCATCACTTAAATACATTCATTTAAATATATCAACTTCTAATGTTCTGACCATTAAATAAGTCCAAGTTTATCTCCCAATATATATACACCAAAATAATTTACAATAACATGTTTAAGGTATAAATTAAATAATACAGTCTCCAAAAATGTAATCGTTATACATGCCAAAATTTTTAGTTACATAAAATACTAATCAACTACCAAAAGATCTCTTCAGCTCTGATGCTACTCTTCAAGTCTTTAAGCAGCAAGCACAATCTCCAACCTGCGCGTGATAAAATCAACGCGCTGAGTAGAAAACTCAGTGGTGCTCATAAAACACAACAAACCAATGTTGTGATGACAACATACTTAAAAACAATCATTTATATACATAAAATCATTAAATTTGAACGTGCAGTACATATGCACACCAACACATCATGCTTTAGAAATTCATTTGATATCATAAATAAGTTGTGGTAAATTAAGAGTTATTAACATAATGTGATCTCATTTATTTCACTTCCTTAAAAATATTGTCTAAGGGCTCACATACACTAAGGAGAAAAAGAAGCAGATAAGTTTTCATAGCTTATTCATAATGGCCTTAGGTCGCCAACCTTTTCATAACATATAGAGCGCGTCCGCCCTAACATAAGACACCCACGTGCCTAGCATATGATCATAGCTTCTTATCATAATGGCATCAAATGCCGAGCATGCTCATCATACATAATAAAATCAAATCATGCATCAAATTCACACCAAGTATATTAGAGCCCAAAAACATTTCTCAGAAAATTCATTTTCTTTAGTCTTCTCATAATAAAAACTTAATTTAAACTTAAGTAATTCATAAAAATTCTCATACTTAAACAAAATGACTTAACTTAGAAAATTTCCAGCATAAAAATAACATGGACCTTTGCTGTGTTTTTAAAACATAACCGGAGCTATGGGTCTCCAAATTAAATGAAATTAGAGTCGTTAGAAAGCTAAGACAAAATCCTACAAATGTTATGAAGAGAACACAGTCCAGATTGACAGTATTTTTTCGCAAGTGTACGAAATCGCAACAAGTAATATAAAGTAAGAAAGTATCGTATCCACAGGGATTGTTTATCAATTACCAAAATTATATTAACCTATTATTATTTAGATGATGATAAAAGGAATTCGCTGTAAAGTAAATAAAATTCAAAGTAAAAGAGATCAAACACAAAATTTAGGTGAAAAGAAATCAGGGGATTAAGCTACTAGGGAATTTGATTTCATTTAATTCTATCCAGCTTATTCTATTAGTTCATTAATCAAGTTTAATTGTTCAAGTAGGAGAAAACAACCCTAAGGTTACTAACAAGCTCTCCCGATTTATTGTTAGCTATTCTAATCCAATTTAATCACCTATCTTAATAGTGAAATTAAACATGAATCAGATCATTAGGTTTTATGGTTGTTTTATGAATTCACAACTTAATACTTTATTAACTTATGAAAGCCCCCCTTGAGTCAAACCATATAGTTTCCACATCAAGTTATTATTCTCAAGTAAATTATTACCTTGTTCATATCAATAACCCTTCTCCCGAATGTGATTATTGAAATAATTCAATCCAGGGGAATTTTTCTGCCTGGAAGCCTTAAGCACAATAATAAGTTATAACAAGAACAAAGAAAAATAAATCTAATATTATAAGCTGGAATCGAATTAAATTACATCAAATTCCTAGTATAAAAGTTTAGCTAGACATAGTAATTAAATTAAGCTCAATCATACTTGAATCATCCATTATATTTAAATACAATAATAAAGAAAGAAACAAGATGAAGAGTTTAGAATAAAAACTGTATCACAACTATGTTGATGGCTTCCTTGAATCTTAGCACAATTATTTGAAGCTTGAAATCTTTGAGAAGAAGAGAATTATGTAAAGTGTTGCACAAAAAAAAACCAGATCCCTTGCTATGAGAAGTTCCTTTCTTTATATAGAGGTCCTGAAGGCAAGTCTGACTCCTTTTAGGAAATAGAATCCTTATTTAGTGCAAAATCCTTTATAGGAGATCATAACTGTTTAGGCTCTTGATTTCTTCTTGATTAGGACTCCTTTTTCTTCAAGAATAGGTCCAGGTCTTGTTTAGTGTGTTTAGGAAACTCCCTGAAGTCGGCCCATGTGAGAAAGGCTTGATTTGCGTGTTAAATTCACGCTGGTTCCGCCTGGGCAGCACGGGCGTGCTTCATGGCACGGGCTGGGCGTGCTGTAGTCTGGAGGTCTGGCTAGTGAAGCACGGGGCGTGCTAGGTAGCATGGGCTAGTGAAGTACTGAGGCACGGGCGTGCTACAGAGCACAGGCAGGGCGTGCTCTTCTCTGGAAGTCTGTCTAGAGTTGCCATGGGCGTGCTTGTGAACCCCTCCCCCAAACATCAATGGCATGTGAATGCATATGATAAAAGGGTAGAAATGCACGTGAGTGTATGAGTCGCCACCTTGTTTAATTATTTTAGGGTAAACTAGGAAAAACCCTAAGTGACTCCAATTTTAATTAACCTAAATGCTAGATTAATTATCCCAATGTTTAAGGCATGGTCTATGAACCCGAGGTGGATCCCGAGACTATGTCATGTTGATGAACTAACCAAAACAAATGAATGCTTTGCAAGGAAGATGATGTAATTGAAGATGTTTATGTGATTTTGACTTGCCGCTCGGGGTTAAATCCCTAACGTGCCTACGTACTTCCGTTTGAATGGAAGATCAAAGTCAACGTAGTTCGATAGGCCTTCTTTGAAGGGCTTTGAATGGGGATGCTTAATGCATGAGTGTGTGTATGCTTTGTGCATTTTTGTTTAGGCATTTTGCCAAAGAATTGATTATTTTTAGGCATTTGATGCCAAAAATGTTGATTTTAATGGCTTTTAGCCAAAAAGATTGATTTAGGCAATTCGGTTGCCAAAATGATTGATTTTAGGCGATTGTCGCCAAAATGATTGATTTTAGGGCTTTTAGCCAAAAAGAATTAGGCAATTTATTGCCTGAAAATTGATTGATTGGGCGTTTATCGCCAAAATGATTGACTTAAGGCTTCTGGCCAAAAAGAGTTGATTTAGGCAATTGTTGCCAAAAATTGATGTGATTTAGGCGATTATTTGAAGGCTTTTAGCCAAAATAAATTGATTTAGGCAATTGATTGCCAAAAGTTGATGATTGGGCGATTGTCGCCAAAATTGATTGACTTAAAGGCAATTGTTTGAAGGCTTTGAAGTCAAAATATTGATTTAAGCGATTTGTCGCTAAGAAAATGGTTAATCTACTTATAGACAATTTATTTGCCAAAAGTGATTAATTGATTTGCAATGTAGACAATTTATTGCCAAGAAAACATGTTTAATTAAGGCTATTTCGCCACAATTATTGATTAATTGGACTTAAGCCGGACTTTGTTCGAAATAAAGGCAATTTCGCCGTAGTTATTGATTAACTAGGCTTTTTAGCCAATATTGTCGGATTTAGGTTTAAATACCACGATTATTAATTAACCGGGCATTTAGCCTAAATTTATTTAATTGAGGCAATTTACTTGCCTAATGATGACATGAATGCATTTATGCAGTTGTAGAATTAGGAGGAGTAGAAGAGAAACATGCATGAAGTGCTAAATTAAATAGGCAGAGTTTAGTTCATGTACCTGATTTAATCGACGGCCACTTCTTAACTCCAGGTTAAGCTCCTCGTTAAGGGAATTTTAATTAATTTAATTTAGTGACCAAGTATCACAACAAGAAAGCAATAAAATTAAAATTAAAAAATGCAAGAAAGCAGTAAAGAATCGCAAGGAGCGTAGGGAGAAGGAGCGTCCGTCAACACAGACTGAGTCCGGAAAATAGAAGGTCCGGGGCTGCTTTTATAGGCAATTTTGGACTGTTTCGGTGGCCGGGCGGCCTGGCTCGGCGGCCGGGTTCGGCGGCTGGGCCGCCGGAGGCTCGGTGTGAACCCCTTTCCCCGGATTGCATAGGCATGTGATACATATGACAAAAGAAAGAAATGCACGTGAGTGTGTGAGTCGCCACTTTGTTTAATTATTTTAGGGTAAACTAGGAAAAACCCTATGTGACTCCAATTTTAATTAACCTAGTTGCTAGATTAATTATCCCAATGTTTAAGGCACAGTCTACGAACCCGAGGTGGATCCCGAGTTCTCAAAAAAAAAATTTGGGCCTTAGGGGCCAAAATGTGAATTTTTGGGCCTTTGTGGCCAAATTGGGCATTTTTGGGCCTTTGAGGCCAAATTGAGAATTTTTGGGCCTCTGTGGCCAAATTGGGAATTTTTTGGGCCTCAGGGGCCGAATTGGGCATTTTTGGGCCTTTTGGGCCAAATTGAGAATTTTTGGGCCTCTGTGGCCAAATTGGGAATTTTTTGGGCCTCAGGGGCCAAATTGGAAATTTTTGGGCCTCAGGGCCAAATTGGGAATTTTTGGGCCTCAGGGGCCAAAATGTGAATTTTAGGGCCTTAGGGGTCAAAATGGGAATTTTTGGGCCTTTGGGGCCAAGATGTGAATTTTTCAGGTCTCATGGACTAAAATGTGATTTTCCAGCTTTTGAAATGGAATGTTCTTTTTTTAATGAGATGATATGTCATGAATGCGCACAACATCACGTCATACTTTGTTTAATGATATGATTCGTATCATTGGGTGCATACAGTCCTAAAGGATAGGTTCTATAGGCTATGACACAAATAGAGAATTGGCTTATAAGGGGACCCTTGAACCTTGAGTAAGGATATACCTAACCACATGTGAAACAAAGAGTTTCGCGTGGGTCCAACGGTACGCATACTCATGGGCCACCCCCAAAAGGATTAGGGATGGTTTGCGGTAACAGGGAGGACGCTTTGGCTGTCCGTCGACATAATCAAAGAGACCTGCCGATCAGCGCTACTTGCTATCCAGACTCAGAAGTTTGAACACAAAGAGAAGAAATTCATTTGAAATTCATTTTTTATGCAATGGAGAAAAGGATTCTCGATCGTGCAAATAAATCAACAAATTTAAATGTCTTAAACAAGTTTGTCAATTTGGTTCAAATCTCCTCATCAAGTATTCTTAAAGAAAGAACACTTGATTCGTGTTAGGGTACCCTGCGAAACAAAGCATATTAAAATAATGCCCTAAAGAAGGGCGGGTTAGTCTATGCAGCAATCGTAGTCTTCTTATGCAATAAGATTACATGAATTCTCCCCAGTGAAGTCGCCAAACTGTGAACCCCTCCCCAAAATATCATAGGCATGTGAATGCATGTGACTAAGGGAAGAAATGCACGTGAATGTATGAGTCGCCACCTTGTTTAATTATTTTAGGGTAAACTAGGAAAAAACCCTAAGTGACTCCAATTTTAATTAACCTAATTATTAGATTAATTAACCCAATGTTTAAGGCATGGTGTGCAAACCCGAGATGGATCCCGAGACTATGTCATGCTGACAAAACTAACCATGAATGAATGCTTTGCAAAGTGATTAATGTAATTTGAACCAATTTTAAGTGATTGCGACTTGCCGCTCGGGGTTAAATCCCAAACGTGCCTACGTACTTCCATTTGAATGGAAGATCAAAGTCAACGTAGTTCGATAGGCCTTCTTTGAAGGGCTTTGAATGGGTATGCTTAATGCATGAGTGTGTGTATGCTTTGTGCATTTTTGTTTAGGCATTTTGCCAAAGAATTGATTGATTTTTAAGCATTTGATGCCAAAAATGTTGATTTTAATGGCTTTTAGCCAAAAAGATTGATTTAGGCAATTCAGTTGCCAAAATGATTGACTTTAGGCGATTGTCGCCAAAATGATTGATTTTAAGGCTTTTAGCCAAAAAGAGTTGATTTAGGCAATTTATTGCCTGAAAATTGATTGATTGGGCGTTTGTCGCCAAAATGATTGATTTAAGGCTTTTGGCCAAAAAGAGTTGATTTAGGCAATTGTTGCCAAAAATTGATGTGATTTAGGCGATTGTCGCCAAAATTGATTATTTGAAGGCTTTTAGCCCAAATAAATTGATTTAGGCAATTGATTGCCAAAAGTTGATGATTGGGCGATTGTTGCCAAAATTGATTGACTTAAGGGCAATTTATTTGCCAAAAGCAATTGTTTGAAGGCTTTGAAGCCAAAATATTGATTTAAGCGATTTGTCGCTAAGAAAATGGTTAATCTACTTATAGGCAATTTATTTGCCAAAAGTGATTAATTGATTTGCAATGTAGACAATTTATTGCCAAGAAAACATGTTTAATTAAGGCTATTTCGCCACAATTATTGATTAATTGGACTTAAGCCGGACTTTGTTCGAAATAAAGGCAATTTCGCCATAGTTATTGATTAACGAGGCTTTTTAGCCAATATTGTCGGATTTAGGTTTAAATACCACGATTATTAATTAACCGGGCATTTAGCCTAAATTTATTTAATTGAGGCAATTTACTTGCCTAAAGATGACGTGAATGCATTTATGCAGTTGTAGAATTAGGAGGAGTAGAAGAGAAACATGCATGAAGTGCTAAATTAAATAGGCAGAGTTTAGTTCATGTACCTGATTTAATCGACGGCCACTTCTTAACTCCAGGTTAAGCTCCTCGTTAAGGGAATTTTAATTAATTTTAATTTAGTGACCAAGTATCACCACAAGAAAGCAATAAAATTAAAATTAAAAAATGCAAGAAAGCAGTAAAGAATCGCAAGGAGTGTAGGGAGAAGGAGCGTCCGTCAACACAGACTGAGTGTCTCAAAACGGAGCCCCAGAGCCGTTTTTATAGGCAAAAATGTGACACCGGGCGCCCCTGCCCGCCTGGGCTGGGCGGTGGCGCCCGCCAGGCTTGGGCGGGTGTGCCCGCCCATGCTGGGCGGGCGTGCCCGCCTGGCCTGGGCGGGCCTGCCCGCCTAGCTTGGGCGGGCATGCCCACCCCCGCGGGCGGGCATGTGTGCCTTCTTTTTCTTCTCTGTTTTTCGTTCCGGAGGCTTTTCCGGGAGTTCCGAACCTCCGAAAAATATTCCGAGACCAGTTCCGTGATCCTCGTAATTTTTCGGACATTTCAAGTACCATATTGGCACACTTCCGGTGAACTTTTTGAATGACCTCCGGTCCGACCGGACTGTTTGCAATCCGGAAAAAGTGGCTCTTTGAGCCCCAAAATATGGGTATTCACGGGCGACTGCAGCCGCTGTCGCCGGCGATAGCGGCTACCGCCGCCTTTAAGGACGGCCGCCACCGCTGCGGCCGGGAAAACCGGCTTTTTGAGCCTCAAAATTTGAGTATTCACAGTTGCCCCCCACTGGCTATCATAAAAAAGATTTATGAGAGCCAGTGTCTGTCTAAAGGAGCAAATTTTGAGGATGGGCAGAGAAGGAAACCTCGCCGTTGGTTTTTTCTTTTTGAAATGAAATGATCAAATGCATGGATTTATGTTTGCAACTTAAAAGATGTTTTTGCCTCTTAGAGGACTTGAAAAGAAATTTTGCCTCTTAGAGGACTTAAAAAGAAATTTTGCCTTTTAGAGGACTTGAAAAGAGAGTTTGCCTCTTAGAGGACTTAAAAAGAAATTTTGCCTCTTAGAGGACTTGAAAAGAGAGTTTGCCTCTTAGAGGGCTTGAAAAGATGTTTTGCCTCTTAATGAGGGCTTGAAAAAATGTTTTGCCTCTTAATGAGGGCTTGAAAAGAGATTTTGCCTCTTAAAGGACTTGAAAAGATGTTTTGCCTCTTAATGAGGGCTTGAAAAGAGATTTTGCCTCTTAGAGGACTTGAAAAGATGTTTTGCCTCTTAATGAGGGCTTGAAAAGATGTTTTGCCTCTCAGAGGGCTTGAAAAGAGATTTTGCCTCTTAATGAGGGCTTGAAAAGAGATTTTGCCTCTTAGAGGACTTGAAAAGATGTTTTGCCTCTTAATGAGGGTTTGAAAAGAGATTTTGCCTCTTAATGAGGGCTTGAAAAGATGTTTTGCCTCTTAATGAGGGCTTGAAAAGATGTTTTGCCTCTCAGAGGGCTTGAAAAGAGATTTGTTTTGTTTTTGTTTTCTTCTTTGAGAACCAAGGGTCCACCTAAAGTCGAAATGATCAAATGGCTTGGTTTTGGGTGAAAAGTGGTTGGTTATTGGTTATAGTTTCACCCTAGGTTTTATGTAAAAAAAGGTCAACCATTAACCGGGTTCTACCCTGGGTTTGTGTAAAAGAGATTGACGATGGTTGGGTTCCACCCTGGGTTGTGTATGTTTTTTTTTTATAACACTTGCCCCTGAATCCGACTTGGAGGATTTTGCCCCCTGCTTGAGAGAATTGATGCCCTTATTAGCTGAAATAGAATTTCTTCTTAACGAAAAACTAAGAAAATTTCGTGATTACTTCTGTGATGGGAGGATGGTGAAGGTTCTTATCACTTCTTGCCCCCAGAATGGTGCTGACCATGGAATACTTCACAACATTGGTATTGTACTTGTCCAATCGATTGAGGAATCAAAGAGAACAAAGCCACTTATATGACTCGAGGAAACAGACAATGTGGATGACATCGCTCGTCTGAAAGGATCGAAGAAACGATGGTCCGAGTGGAGATGAGGTATTAAAGAATTACCTCTCAACGATTATGTTTGACATTTTTTTTTAGGGTTGTTTTGGAAACCCTGGGGATTGAATTGACATTTTCCTCTCTCTCTTTTTTTTCGAGGAATGACTCAAAGAGTGACGCCTTCAAAACGAACTTTTGAGAATGACTCGATTTTTGCGACTCGTTGTGGAATGACCACTGGTGATGGAGACTTGATTTGAGAGACTTATAGGAGACTCGATTTAGAGACTCGAATTTTTCTTGTATTGAATTTTGACTCGAAGGAATTCAGTGGTCCCTGGAAAAAATGATTTATATACTCCCAAGGAGACCTTTGAAAATTTTTTTTATTTTAAGGACATACTTTGCTGTTTATCCTACGAAAAAATGGACTCTCTGAAAGAATTCATGAAAGCACCTTTTTTTTTTCTTCTGTTTTGCCTTAACTTTTGCCTAGTAGCCGCCCTTTCGGGTTTTCGACTCTAGCAGGCTCTTTGCCCTAACTTTTTGCCTAGACCGCCCTTTCGGGTTTTTAGCCTAGCGGGCTTAATTCTTGCCTGAAGCCGCCCTTTCGGGTTTTCAACTCCAGCTTTTTTTTTCTTTTCTTCTCTTTTTTTTATTATTATTTTTTTTATATTGGCAAAGAGAAAATGCTTTTTATGATGCAAACTTATTTTTGTGACCGCGCCTTTTCGGCTGCCTATGTATCTCCAAGAACTCTTCGGGGGATGGGGAGAATCAGGTCTTTCGTAGTTCCTTCCGGGATGCGAACTTCGTGCTCGGCTGGTGCGGAATTCATCTCCGACTTGATGTTAGCACGGAATTCGTTTCCGTTTTGGTGCGAAATTTATTTCCGACTTGCTGTTGGGGCAGAATTCAATTCCGACTTAATGCTGATTGTGGAATTCATTTCTGATTTGATTTCTTCGGGATTCCTTCCCGACTTGATATTAATACAGAATTCATTTCTGACTTGATTTCTTCACGGGATTCCTTCCCGGCTTGATATCTTTGCGGGATTCCTTCCCGATTTGATGTTAATGCAGAATTCATTTCTGACTTGAGTTCTTCGCGGGATTTCTTCCCGGCTTGATGTCTTTGCGGGATTCCTTCCTGACTGGATGTTGATGCAGAATTCATTTCTGTTTTGATTTCTTCGCAGGATTCCTTCCCGGCTGGATTTTTTGAGGGATTCATTCCCGACTTAATGTTGATGCGGGATTCCTTCCCGACTTGATGTTGATGCGGGATTCCTTCCCGGCTTGATGTCTTTGCGGGATTCCTTTAAGGGCGGCCGCCACCGCTGCGGCCGAGAAAACTGGCTTTTTGAGCCTTAAAATTTGAGTATTCACAGACAGGTCCCGCCGGAGGTCCGCGGCAGGTCCCGCCGGAGGTCCGCGGCAGGTCCCGCCGGAGGCCCGGCGGCAGGTGCTGCTGGTGGTCGGCGGCATGCGCCGCCGGTGCCGGCGGCCGGAACCGCCGTGCTCAGCGGCGGCCCCTTGGGTTTTTTTTGCTTCAGAGGGGTTTTTAGGAGTTTCGGGTCTCCGAAAAATATTCTGGAACCTGTTCCGCTATCCTCGCGACATTCCGGACGTTTTAAGTACCATATTGGCATACTTTCGGTGAACTTCCAAAATGGGCTCCGGCCGTTTGCAGTCCGAAAAACAGGCACTGTAGCACTGTAGCAAATGCACTGTAGCAAAGTCAAATTCACTATAGCAAATTTTATTATTCGCAGTCTGGGAAAACTAGCTTTTTGAGCCTCAAAATTTGAGTATTCACAGTTGCCCCCCACTGGCTATCATAAAAATGATTTATGAGAGTCAGTGGCTGTCTGAAGGAGCAAATTTGAGGATGGGCGGAGGAGGAGACCCCGTCGTGGTTTTTTTTTTTTTTTTTTTTTTGAAATGAATGGATTTATGTTTGCAACTTAAAGATGTTTTTGCCTCTTTGAGGGCTTGAAAAGAGATTTTGCCTCTTAGAGGACTTGAAAGAGATTTTGCCTCTTAATGAGGGCTTGAAAAGAGATTTTGCCTCTTAATGAGGGCTTGAAAAGAGATTTCGCCTCTTAATGAGGGCTTGAAAAGATGTTTTGCCTCTTAATGAGGGCTTGAAAAGAGATTTTGCCTCTTAATGAGGGCTTGAAAAGAGATTTTGCCTCTTAATGAGGGCTTGAAAAGATGTTTTGCCTCTTAATGAGGGCTTGAAAGAGATGTTTTGCCTCTTAATGAGGGCTTGAAAGAGATTTTACCTCTTAATGAGGGCTTGAAAAGATGTTTTGCCTCTTAATGAGGGTTTGAAAAGAGATTTTGCCTCTTAATGAGGGCTTGAAAATAGATTTTGCCTCTTAGAGGACTTGAAAAGATGTTTTGCCTCTTAATGAGGGCTTGAAAAGAGATTTGTTTTATTTTTGTTTTTTTTTTTCTTTAAGAACCAAGGGTCCACCTAAAGTCGAAATGATCAAATGGCTTGGTTTTGAACGAAAAAAGATTGGTTGTTGGTTCGGGTTTCACCCTAGGTTTTATGTAAAAAATGGTTAACCATTAACCGGGTTCTACCCTGGGTTTGCGTAGAAGAGATTGACGATGGTTGGGTTTCACCCTGGGTTGTGTATTTTTTTTTTTTATATATAGCACTTGCCCCTGAATCCGACGTGGAGGATTTTGCCCCCTACTTGAGAGAATTGATGCCCTTATTAGCTGAAATGGAATTTCTTCTTAATGAAAGACTAAAAATTCCGTGATTACTTCTGTGATGGGAGAATGGTGAAGGTTCTTATCACTTCTTGCCCCCAGAATGGTGCTGACCATGGAACACTTCAAAACATTAGTGTTGTACTTGTCCAATCGATTGAGGAATCAAAGAGAACAAAGCCCCTTATACGACTCGAGGAAACGGACAATGTGGATGACATCGCTCGTCTGAAAGGATCGAAGAAACGATGGTCCGAGTGGAGACGAGGTATTAAAGAATTACCTCTCACGATTATGTTTGACATTTTTTAGGGTTGTTTTGGAAACTCTGGGGATTGAATTGACATTTTCCTCTTTCTCTTTTTTTTTTTTCGAGGAATGACTCAAAGAGTGACGCTTTCAAAACGAACTTTTGAGAATGACTCGATTTTTGTGACTTGTTGTGGAATGACCACTGGTGATGGAGACTCGATTTAGAGACTCAAATTTTTCTTGTAGTGAATTTTGCTGTTTATCCTACAAAAATGGACTCTCTAAAAGAATTCATGAAAGCACCTTTTTTTTTTTTTTTTTTTTTTTTTTTTGGCCTTAACTTTTGCCTAGTAGCCACCCTTTCGGGTTTTCGACTCTAGCAGGCTCTTTGCCCTAACTTTTGCCCAGACCGCCCTTTCGGGTTTTCAGCCTAGCGGGCTCAATTCTTGCCTGAAGCCGCCCTTGCGGGTTTTCAACTTCAGCTTTTATTTTTCTTTTCTTCTCTTTTTTATTTATTTATTATTTTTTTTATTGGCAAAGAGAAAATGCTATTTATGATGCAAACTTATGTTTGTGACCGTGCCTTTGTGGCTGCCTACGTATCTCCAAGAACTCTTCGGGGGATGGGGAGAATCAGGTCTTTCGTCGTTCCTTCCAGGATGCGAACTTCGTGCTCGGCTGGTGCGGAATTCATCTCCGACTTGACATTAGTGCGGAATTCCTTCCCGTCTTGGTGCGAAATTTATTTCCGGCTTGCTGTTGGGGCGAAATTCAATTCCGACTTAATGTTGATTGTGGAATTCATTTCTGACTTGATTTCTTCGCGGGATTCCTTCCCGGCTTGATGTCTTTGCGGGATTCCTTCCCGGCTTGATGTCTTTATGGGATTCCTTCCCGACTTGATGCTGGTGCAGAATTCATTTCTGACTTGATTTCTTCTCAGGATTTCTTCCCGGCTCGATGTCTTTGCGGGATTCCTTCCCGACTTGATGTCGATGCAGAATTCATTTCTGACTTGATTTCTTCGCGGGATTCCTTCCCGGCTTGATGTCTTTACGGGATTCATTCCCGGTTTCGATGTTGTTGAATCAATCTTATTGACTCGAGCTCATAGGATAGTGATGACCCTAGGCGAATCTGACTTTGTTGTTGTAGTGGTTTTACCACTGGTTGACTGAAATATGACTTGTATTCATCACAAAGAGTTTTGAATACCCACATTGTGGTGGTAACTTGAGTGGCTTGAGTGTTGAAGAAGCTTTTATGCTTTGAGTTTGTGGCTTCGCCATGTTTGAATTCTTGAGGTTAATTTGATTCCTTTTCTTGAACTTTATCTTCCTCTGAATTTGAAACTTATTTCCTCAATGGTTCTCCTCTCCATAAGGAATTTTGAGGAGACTCTTCCTTTTCCTTGTTTTGAGAAATGACCCTTGTTTATAAGGACACTTGCACTTGTGCCATGCTTGGCACTTGATTTTCAAGGTGTTTGTTGTCATCCAATTTGTGGAAATGACTGCTTGCTTTTTCAAA
Organism: Jatropha curcas; assembly: GCF_041381405.1. Classification (NCBI taxonomy): domain Eukaryota; kingdom Viridiplantae; phylum Streptophyta; class Magnoliopsida; order Malpighiales; family Euphorbiaceae; genus Jatropha; species Jatropha curcas. Next base: position 17,636,574 of record NC_143151.1, on the reverse strand, counting down.
ATGTGAGCAGCCGCTTGGTCTTTGTCCTTATGGCTGAAATGATTTGTCATCTACCCTTGATGGGCTTGAATTTAACGGAGAGCTTGCAGTTGACTCGTTTCTGACAACTTGATTTCCTGTAGCTTTGTCCTTGATTTCTTTCTTTTGTGCAGAGGTTCCTTTTGACCCGCTTTTTCCTTTCGCTTGCTTAGAAGCAGCCTCTCCATAAAGAATTTTGAGGCAACTTGATTCTGAGATGACTTGAGTAGTTTATGGATAGCATTGCGATTACGTGCAGGCCCAACCCAATTCCAAACATAAACTTTTTTTTTTTATTCTGTCGCTTTTAAGCTCAAAATTCAAACACCTCTCTGTCGGAGCATCTTCCATTCTTGGGTTTTTGGAGAAACCATTCTGGCCCTAACCCCTTCAATTGGCTTTACCTTGGTACTGTTTGAAGTCTTGCGTGCCCTTTGCTGGATCCTTTCCATGATTTCCCCTTTGATGGTGCTTCTTAGGATGCCCCCAGCTTTGATTGATACAGAGCAAATGAATGCATTTTTCTTTGCCAATTTTTATTATCTTTTTTTTTTTTTATCATCATCATTTTTTTTTAAATTTTTATTTATTTATTTATTATTTTTTTGCTTTCACAGGAAAGGATAGGGAAAGAGTATAAACATGATTGGAACGTAAACTGATCCCTTTTTATTGATAAGACAAAAATTGTGTACAAAAGACACTTAGATTTACAAATGAAAACTTGAATGGAAATGAAAATGAAAAGAAAAAACTAGACCCTAAAAGATAGACTCTGTGATGGACTAGGATTGGATTGACTGTAGTGACTTTGTTCTTCTCGATGCTTCAATCGATCAGACATGTTGTTGTTGGTCTTGAACAATTCCTTTGTTCGGTTGGAGGTTTGATATCAATCTTCTCAAACACAAACTTCATTCATTTCTAAGAGAAGTTCGAAAGGATCGAACAATTCTTGTTCAGCAAAAAATTTTTTTTTTTCGCATTAATCCCATGGTTAGGCGAGGGATTGGTTGATGTTCAGCTTGCTCTTGGGGATGATGGACCCATTGTCAACTAGGTCTTGTAGACGGTTTTTCAAAGTCCAGTATGATTCGGTCTTATGCCCATGTCCTTGATGGTACTCACAGTATTCATTGGCTTTGAAATTCTGGGGCAGGGGGTTTGGTAATGGCCTTATTTCTAAGGGCTTCAGTAAATTTGCTTTCACCGCTTCTCGGAACACCAAAAGGATTGGCATGCCGAGATCAATATATTGCCTCCTTGGCTGATTGCTTCCCAAATTCCCAACACGTAAAGGATTCGTGGGGATTATACTGGCTATTTCATTTGTCTCACTGGACCCAGCATGATTCTGCTTCTTGTATGAGTCTTCTTTGAGTTGACCCAACTGGATTAAGTCTTCCACCTTAGTTGCAGTCGCAATGAGCGATTGGAACGTAGGCAAGTACTGTGTTTGAAGCTGTGACTGGTAGACAGGCAGTAAATTCTTGATTATTATGTCAACTTGTTCCTGTTCAGAGGGTCGGTTGATCATTTGAGCAGCTTTGGCTCTCCACCTCGAAAGGAACGAGGAGAAGGGCTCATTGTTCTTTTGTTTAGTGGTTTCCAGCTCCCTCCAGGTAACATCCACTTCGATATTATAATGGTACTGCGTGTTGAAAGCATTGCATATGTCCTCCCAATTCTTCATTTTGGAACGATCCAAGCTTACAAACCATCTTAATGCAGCACCAGTCAAAGATTGCTGAAACAACTGAGCAAGGAGCTCGCTGTTCAGGCCAAACGGGTTTAGGGCACCCACATACATTTTCATATGAGTTTTGGGACAGGTGGTTCCGTCAAACTTATCCATGTTGGGCATTTTGAATTTTGTTGGCAGTCTCGCTTCGGGGAACAAGGACAAGGAGTCCATGTCCACCACTTCCTTGTGTGTCTTAAGGGCAGTAATAGATCTTTCCAACAATTCCAGCTTCTCTCTCATTTTCTGAGCTTCCAGCTCAGAAGCAGTTCTGGAGGGCATGTCATCCAGGTTAAGGGTAGGGTTTGTCGGTTCAGCACCAGGTCCTTGATTGGAGGTAGCAAGTCCACTTCCCCCAGCTGAAGCCCCATTTCCATTACCACTACTTAGTTCAGCTATTAGGGCAGTCCATTGTGCAGCTAAGGCCTCATTCATTCTGGCCTCCATTCTGGCTTCCAATTGTTCTATGAGGGTTCGGATGTCAGACAGTGATGCCATTGGTGCAGTCAGGGTTGTTGAACTTGTGGGTGAGAGCTCAGTTGGTATTTCGAGTACTGGTGGTCTTTGGAGGGGTACCTGTGAAAGGACATAGTCAAAACGATTAGACTATCCTATACAAGGTGTTTTCATAGGGTATGTGAGATAGTGTAGGGTAATATTGGTATGCTAGGACACCCAGGATAGGACCCAATGGGATGTGATATGTAAGGTAGAGTGCTTAGGGCTGGACATCTCGACTTTTCGAAAGGCCCCTAGTTCTCAAAGAAAAAATTTTTTGGGCCTTAAGGGGCCAAATTGGGAATTTTTGGGGCCTTTGGGGCCGAATTGGAAATTTTTAGGCCTTTGGGGCCAAATTGAAAATTTTTTAGGCCTTAGGGGCCAAATTGGAAATTTTAAGGCCTTTGGGGCCAAATTGGAAATTTTTGGGCCTTAGGGGCCGAATTGGAAATTTTTGGGCCTTTGGGGCCAAATTGGGAATTCTTGGGCCTTCGAGGCCAAATTGGGAATTTTTTTGGGCCTTCAGGGCCAAATTGGAAATTTTTGGGCCTTCGGGGCCAAATTGAGAATTTTTAGGCCTTTGGGGCCAAATTGAAAATTTTTTGGGCCTTAGGGGCCAAATTGGAAATTTTAAGGCCTTTGGGACCAATTGGAAATTTTTTGGGCCTTAGGGGCCAAATTGAAAATTTTAAGGTCTTTGGGGCCAAATTGGAAATTTTTGGGCCTTTGGGGCCGAATTGGAAATTTTTAGGCCTTTGGGGCCAAATCGGGAATTTTTGGGCCTTTGGGCCAAATTGAGAATTTTTCAGGTCTAAGGACCAAAATGTAATTTTCTAGGTCTCGGGGACCAAAATGTGATTTTCCAACTTTGAAATGGAAATTTTTTTTTTTTTTTTGTGTGAAGTATGGGATGAATGCGTGAATGCGCACAACATCACAACATAATTCATTTTTAATGGAATGATTCAGCATCATCGGGTGCATACAGTCCTAAAGGATAGGTTCTATAGGCTATGACACAAATAGAGAATCGGCTTATTAAGGGACCCTTGAACCTTGAGTAAGGATATACCTAACCACATGTGAAACAAAGAGTTTCGCGTGGGTCCAACGGTACGCATACTCATGGGCCACCTCCAAAAGGATTAGAGATGGTTTGCGGTAACAGGGAGGACGCTTTGGCTGTCCGTCGGCATAATCAAAGAGACCTGCCGATCAGCGCTACTTGCTATCCAGACTCAGAAGTTTGAACAGAGGAGAAGAAATTCATTTGAAGTTCATTTTTTTTTTATGCAATGGAGAAAAGGATTCTCAATCGTGCAAATAAATCAATAAGTTTTAATGTCTTAATTAAATTTTTCAATTAAGTTCAAATTTCTTCATCAAGTATTCTTAAGGAAAGAACACTTGATTCGTGTTAGTATGCCCTGCAAAACAAAACATAACAGAAATAATACCCTAAAGAAGGGCAGTTTAGTCCATGCAGCAATTGTAGTCCACTTTATGCAAAATGATTACATAATTCCCCAGCAGAGTCGCCAAACTGTGAACCCCTTTCCCCGGATTGCATAGGCATGTGATACATATGACAAAAGAAAGAAATGCACGTGAGTGTGTGAGTCGCCACCTTGTTTAATTATTTTAGGGTAAACTAGGAAAAACCCTATGTGACTCCAACTTTAATTAACCTAGTTGCTAGATTAATTATCCCAATGTTTAAGGCACAGTCTACGAACCCGAGGTGGATCCCGAGACTATGTCATGCTAATGAACTAACCGAATGAATGAATGCTTTGCAAGGTGAATGATGGATTAATGAAATGTTTAAGTGATTTCGACTTGCCACCCGGGGTGAAATCCCGAACGTGCCTACGTACTTACGTTTGAATGGAAGATCAAAGTCAACGTAGTTCGATAGGCCTTCTTTGAAGGGCTTTGAATGGGTATGCTTAATGCATGAGTGTGTGTATGCTTCGTGCATTTTGTTTAGGCATTTTGCCAAAAATGGTTGATTGATTCGATTAGGCGTTCATCGCCAAAAGTGTTGGTTTTAAGGCATTTGTGCCAAAATGGTTGTCGGGCGATTTGTCGCCAAAATTGATGTTTGGGCTTATTATTGCCAAAATTGATGTTCGGGCTTATTATTGCCGAAATGGTTTTGTCGGGCGATTTATCGCCAAAGTTGATATTTGGGCTTATTATTGCCAAAATTTGTGTTCGGGCTTATTATTGCCGAAAAGATTGATTTTGAGGCTTTTAACCAAAATCGATGTGATTGGGCTTATTATTGCCAAAATTGATGTTCGGGCTTATTATTGCCGAAATTGATGTGATTCGGGCGATTGTCGCCAAAATTCGATGTTCGGGCTTATTATTGCCGAAATTATTTTGTCGGGCGATTTGTCGCCAAAATTGTCGATTTTTGAGGCTTTTAGCCGAAAATGGTTGATTTTAAGGCATTTTGCCAAAAATGGTTGATTTAGGCGATTGTCGCCAAAATGATTGATTTTAAGGTTCTGAGCCAAAATGAATTGATTTTAAGGCATTTTGCCAAAAATGGTTGATTTAGGCGATTTGTCGCTAAGCGATTGATTTTAAGGCATTTTGCCAAAAATTGATTTTAAGCGATTTGTCGCTGAAAATGGTTAATCTTATTTATAAGCAATTTTGTTTGCTAAAAATCGATTAGACCGTAGGCAATTTGTTGCCAAAATTGATTGATTAAATGTGGGCAATTTGTTGCCAAAAAAAAAGTGATTGAATGAGGCCGTTAGCCACAATTATTGATTAATTGGACTTTTAGGCGAATAGTTCGAAATAAAGGCAATTGTGCCATAGTTATTGATTAACTAGGCATTTTAGCCGATATTGTCGGATTTAAACTTTAATACCACGATTATTAATTAACCGGGCATTTAAGCTTAATCGTATTTTAATTTAAGCAATTTATTTGCTAAATTAATGATGTGAATGCGTTTATGCGGCAATTTAATTCAGAATCGGAGTAGAAGAAGAAATATGCATGAAGTGCTAAAATTAAATAGGCAGAGTTTCGTTAGTACCTGATTTAATTGACGGCCGCTTCTTAGCTCCAGATTTAGCTCCTCGTTTGGGAAATATTAATTAGTTCGAATTTGTTTAATTTTTAGTGGCCAAATAACACAACATAAACATAAAAATTAAATTAAAAATGCATAAAAGCGGTAAAAGAATCGCAAAAGCGTGAGGGAGAAGGAGTGTCCGTCAACACAGACTGAGCAAGCCAAAATGAAGAGGTAAGTGGCCTATTTATAGGCAGAATTGGGCATCTGGCGGCAGGTGCCGCCGGAGGTCGGGCGGCAGGTCCCGCCGGAGGTCGGGCGGCAGGTCCCGCCGGAGGTCGGGCGGCAGGTCCCGCCGGAGGCCCGGCGGCAGGTGCCGCCGGTGGCTAGGCGGCATGCGCCGCCGGTGGCTAGGCGGCATGCGCCGCCGGTGCCGGCGGCCGGAGCCGCCGTGCTCAGCGGCGGCCCCTTGGGTTTTTTTTGCTTCAAAGGGGTTTTTAGGAGTTTCGGGTCTCCAAAAAATATTCCGGGACCTGTTTCGCGATCCTCGCGACATTCCGGACGTTTTAAGTACCATATTGGCATACTTTCGGTGAACTTCCAAAATGAGCTCCGGCCCGGCCGGACTGTTTGCAGTCCGAAAAACAGGCACTGTAGCAAAGTCAAATTTACTATAGCAAATTTTATTATTCGCAGTCTGGGAAATCCGGCTTTTTGAGCCACAAACTTTGAGTATTCACACTCGGCGGCTGGGCCGCCGGTGGCCGGCGGCTCGGCCGCCGGAGGCTCGGCGGCTCGACCGCCGGAGGCTCGGCGGCTGGGCCGCCGGAGGCAGGCAGCTGGGGCCGCCGAACCCACGGCGACGTCGGCCGGAGCCGCTGTCGCCGGCGGCGGTAGCGGACTTTCTAGTTTTACGTTCCGAAGGCTTTTTCTGGAGTTTCGGACCTCCAAAAAATATTCCGGGACCAGTTCTGCGATCCTCGCGACGTCCCGGACTTTTTAAGTACCATATTGGCATACTTTCGGTAAATTTCCAAAATGGCCTCGGTCCGGCCGGACTGTTCGCAGTCCGGGAAAACTAGCTTTTCGAGCCTCAAAATTTGAGTATTCACAGTTGCCCCCCACTGGCTATCATAAAAATGATTTATGAGAGCCAGTGGCTGTCTGAAGGAGCAAATTTTGAGGATGGGCAGAGGAGGAAACCCCGCTGTTGGTTCTTTTCCTTTGAAATGAAATGATCAAATGTATGGATTTATGTTTGCAACTTAAAGATGTTTTTGCCTCTTTGAGGACTTAAAAAGAAATTTTGCCTCTTACAGGACTTAAAAAGAAATTTTGCCTCTTACAGGACTTGGAAAGATGTTTTGCCTCTTAATGAGGGCTTGAAAAGATGTTTTGCCTCTTAATGAGGGCTTGAAAAGAGATTTTACCTTTTAGAGGGCTTGAAAAGATGTTTTGCCTCTTAATGAGGGCTTGAAAAGAGATTTTGCTTCTTAATGAGGGCTTGAAAAGAGATTTTGCCTCTTAATGAGGGCTTGAAAAGAGATTTTGCCTCTTAGAGGACTTGAAAAGATGTTTTGCCTCTTAATGAGGGCTTGAAAAGATGTTTTGCCTCTTAATGAGGGTTTGAAAAGAGATTTTGCCTCTTAATGAGGGCTTGAAAAGATGTTTTGCCTCTTAATGAGGACTTGGAAAGATGTTTTGCCTCTTAATGAGGACTTGAAAAGAGATTTTGCCTCTTAGAGGACTTGAAAAGAGATTTTGCCTCTTAGAGGACTTGAAAAAAGATTTTGCCTCTTAATGAGGGCTTGAAAAGAGATTTTGCCTCTTAATGAGGACTTGAAAAGAGATTTTGCCTCTTAGAGGACTTGAAAAGAGATTTTGCCTCTTAATGAGGGCTTGAAAAGATGTTTTGCCTCTTAATGAGGGCTTGAAAAGATGTTTTGCCTCTTAATGAGGGCTTGAAAAGATGTTTTGCCTCTTAATGAGGGCTTGAAAAGAGATTTGTTTTATTTTTATTTTTTCTTTGAGAACCAAGGGTCCACCTAAAGTCGAAATGATCCAATGGCTTGGTTTTGGATGAAAAATGGTTGGTTATTGGTTAGGGTTTCACCCTAGGTTTTATGTAAAAAAAGTTAACCATTAACCGGGTTCTACCCTGGGTTTGTGTAAAAGAGATTGACGATGGTTGGGTTTCACCCTGGGTTGTGCATGTTGTTTTTTTTTTAACACTTGCCCCTGAATCCGACTTGGAGGATTTTGCCCCCTGCTTGAGAGAATTGATGCCCTTATTAGCTGAAATAGAATTTTTTTCTTAATGAAAGACTAAAAATTCCGTGATTACTTCTGTGATGGGAGAATGGTGAAGGTTCTTATCACTTCTTACCCCCAGAATGGTGCTGACCATGGAATACTTCAAGACATTGGCGTTGTACTTGTCCAATCGATTGAGGAATCAAAGAGAACAAAGCCACTTATATGACTCGAGGAAACGAACAATGTGGATGACATCGCTCGTCTGAAGGGATCGAAGAAACGATGGTCCGAGTGGAGACGAGGTATTAAAGAATTACCTCTCAATGATTATGTTTGACATTTTTTAGGGTTGTTTTGGAAACCCCGGGGATTGAATTGACATTTTCCTCTCTCTCTCTTTTTTTTTTTTTTTTTTTTTTGAGGAATGACTCAAAGAATGACACTTTCAAAACGAACCTTTTTTTTTTGAGAATGACTCGATTTTTATGCTCGTTGTGGAATGACCACTGGTGATGGAGACTTGATTTTAGAGACTCGATTTAGAGACTCAAATTTTTCTTGTAGTGAATTTTGACTCGAAGGAATTCAATGGTTCCTGGAAAAAATGATTTATATACTCCCGAGAAGACCTTTGAAAGCACTTTTTTTTTCTTTTTGCCTTAACTTTTGCCTAGTAGCCGCCCTTTCGGGTTTTCGACTCTAGCAGGCTCTTTGCCCTAACTTTTGCCTAGACCGCCCTTTCGGGTTTTCAGCCTAGCGGGCTCAATTCTTGCCTGAAGCCGCCCTTTCAGGTTTTCAACTCCAGCTTTTTATTTTTCTTTTCTTCTCTCTTTTTTTTATTTATTTTTTATTTTTTATATTGGCAAAGAGAAAATGCTTTGCATGATGCAAACTTATGTTTGTGACCGTACCTTTGCAGCTGCCTACGTATCTCCAAGAACTCTTCGGGGGATGGGGAGAATCAGGTCTTTCGTAGTTCCTTCCTGGATGCGAACTTCGTGCTCGGCTGGTCGGAATTCATCTCCGACTTGATGTTAGTGCGGAATTCCTTTCCGTCTTGGTGCGGAATTCATCTCCGACTTGTTGTTAGGGCAAAATTCAATTCCGCCTTAATGCTGATTGTGGAATTCATTTCCGATTTGATATCTTCGGGATTCTTCCCGACTTGATATTAATACAGAATTCATTTCTGACTTGATTTCTTCGTGGGATTTCTTCCCGATTGGATGTCTTTGCGGGATTCCTTCCCGACTGGATGTCTTTGCGGGATTCCTTCCCGACTTGATGTTGATGCAGAATTCATTTCTGGCTTGATTTGTTTTGCGGGATTCCTTCCCGGCTTGATGTCTTTGCGGGATTCCTTCCCGACTTGATATCTTTGCGGGATTCCTTCCCGGGTTGATGTTGATGCAGAATTCATTTCTTTTTTGATTTCTTCGCAGGATTCCTTCCCGGCTAGATGTTTTTGCGGGATTCCTTCCCGACTTGATATCTTTGCGGGATTCCTTCCCGGGTTGATGTTGATGCAGAATTCATTTATGTTTTGATTTCTTCGCAGGATTCCTTCCCGGCTAGATGTCTTTGCGGGATTCCTTCCCGGCTGGATGTTAATGCAGAATTCATTTCTGTTTTGATTTCTTCGCAGGATTCCTTCCCGACTTGATGTCTTTGCGGGATTCCTTCCCTGCTGGATGTTTTTGTGGGATTCATTCTCGACTTTTATATTGATGCAGAATTCATTGCTGCCTTGATTTCTTCGTAGGATTTCTTCCTAGCTTGCTGTTGAATCAACTTATTGACTCGAGCTCGTATGATAGTGATGACCCTAGGCGAATTTGACTTTGTTGTTGTAGTGGTTTTACCACCGGTTGACTGAAATGTGACTTGTATTCATCACAAAGAGTTTTGAATACCCACATTGTGGTGGTAACTTGAGTGGCTTGAGTGTTGAAGAAGCTTTTATGCTTTGAGTTTGTGGCTTCGCCATGTTTGAAATTCTTGAGGTTAATTTGACCCATTTTCTTGAATTTTATTTTCCTCTGAATTTGAAACTTATTTCCTCAATGGTTCTCCTCTCCATAAGGAATTTTGAGGAGACTCTTCCTTTTCCTTGTTTTGAGAAATGGTCCTTGTTTATAAGGACACTTGTACTTGTGCCATGCTTGGCGCTTGATTTTCAAGGTGTTTGTTGTCATCCAATTTGTGGAAATGACTGCTTCTTTTACCTTGCTTTTTCAAAATGTGAGCAGCCGCTTGATCTTTGTCCTTATGGCTGAAATGATTTGTCATCTACCCTTGATGGGCTTGAATTTAAAGGAGAGCTTGCAGTTGACCCGTTTTTTGACAACTTGATTTCCTGTAGCTTTGTCCTTGATTTCTTTCTTTTGTGCAGAAGTTCCTTCTGACCCATTTTTTCTTTTGCTTGTTTGCTTCCTTTTGACTAGGGGTTCCTTTTGTCCCGTTTTTCCTTTTGCTTGCTTAGAAGTAGCCTCTCCATAAAGAATTTCGAGGCAACTTGATTCTGAGATGTATGGATAGCATTGCGACTTCGTGCAGACCCAACCCAATAACTTCTTTATTCTGTCGCTTTTAAGCTCAAAATTCAGACGCCTCTCTGTCGGAGCATCTTCCATTCCTGGGTTTTCGGAGAAACCATTCTGGCCCTAACCCCTTCAATCGGCTTTGCCTTGGTACTGTTTGAAGTCTTTCGTACCCTTTGCTGGATACTTTCCATAATTACCTTTCAAAACTTCCCCTCTGATGGCACTTCTTAGGATGCCCCCAGCTTTGACTGATGCAGAGCAAATGAAAGGATGAATGCATTTTTCTTTGCCAATTTTTATTATCTCTTTTTTTTTTTATCATCATTTTTTTTAAATTTTTTATTATTTTTTTCGATTTTTTTTTTGCTTTCATAGGAAAGGATAGGGAAAGAGTATAAACATGATTGGAACGTAAACTGATCCCTTTTTATTGATAAGACAAAATCTGTGTACAAAAGACACTTAGATTTACAAATTTGAATTGAATGAAGACTTGAAAAGAAACTAGACCCTAAAAGATAGACTCTAGGTGGACTGTGATGGACTAGGATTGGATTGACTATAGTGACTTTGTTCTTCTCGATGCTTCAATCGATCAGACATGTTGTTGTTGGTCTTGAACAATTCCTTTGTTCTTTTGGAGGTTTGATCTCAACCTTCTCAGACACAAACTTCATTCATTTCTAAGAAAAGTTCGAAAGGATCGGACGATTCTTGTTCAGCAATTTTTTTTCGCATTAATCCCATGGTTAGGCAAGGGATTGGTTGATGTTTAGTTTGCTCTTGGGGATGATGGACCCATTGTCAACCAGGTCTTGTAGACGGTTTTTCAAAGTCCAGCATGATTCTGCTTCTTGTATGAGTCTTCTTTGAGTTGACCCAACTGGATTAAGTCTTCCACCTTTGTTGCAGTCGCAATGAGCAATTGGAACGTAGGCAAGTAATGTGTTTGAAGCTGTGACTGGTAGATAGGCAGTAAATTCTTGATTATTATGTCAACTTGTTCCTGTTCAGAGGGTCGGTTGATCATTTGAGCAACTTTGGCTCTCCACCTCGAAAGGAACGAGGAGAAGGGCTCATTGTTCTTTTGTTTAGTGGTTTCCAGCTCCCTCCGGGTAACATCCACTTCGATATTATAATGGTACTGCGTGTTGAAAGCATTGCATATGTCCTCCCAATTCTTCATTTTGGAACGATCCAAGCTTACAAACCATCTTAATGCAGCACCAGTCAAAGATTGCTGAAACAACTGAGCAAGGAGCTCGCTGTTCAGGCCAAACGAGTTGAGGGCACCCACATACATTTTCAGGTGCGTTTTGGGACAAGTGGTTCCGTCAAACTTGTCCATGTTAGGCATCTTGAATTTTGTAGGTAATCTTGCTTCGGGGAACAAGGACAAGGAGTCCATGTCCACCACTTCCTTGTGTGTTTTAAGGGCAGCGATTGACCTTTCCAAAAGTTCCAATTTTTCTCTCATTTTTTGAGTTTCCAGCTCAGAAGCAGTTCTGGAGGGCATGTCATCCAGGTTAAGGGTAGGGTTTGAGGACGTCGGTGCAGCGCCGGGTCCCTGATTGGAGGCAGCAGGTCCGCTTCCCCCGACTGAAGCTCTATTTCCATTACCACCACCTAGTTCAGCTATTAGGGCAGTCCTCTGTGCAGCTAAGGCCTCATTCATTCTGGCCTCCATCCTAGCCTCCAGTTGTTCCATAAGGCTTTGAATGTTAGACAGTGATGCCATTGGTGCAGTTGGGGTTGTTGGACTTGTGGGTGAGAGCTCAGTTGGTGTTTCGAGTATAAGTGGTCTTTGGAGGGGTACCTGTAAAAGGACATAGTCAAAATGATTAGACTATCCTATATAAGGTGTTTTCATAGGGTATGTGAGATAGTGTGAGGTAGGATAGTGTATGGGTAAGGTATTTGGACTTGACCCTTGTGATGTGGGGTGGTATGACCAAACAATGTAGGGTAGTGTTGGTATAGGGAAGAATGACTTGACCCTGTGAGATGGGACGGTTTGACCCTGTGTGGTAGGGTAATGTTAGTATGCTAGGACACCTCGACTTTTCGAAAGGCCCTAAGTTCTCAAAAAAAAAATTTTTTGGGCCTTAGGGGCCAAAATGTGAATTTTCGGGCCTCTGTGGCCAAATTGTGAATTTTTGGACCAAAATGTAATTTTTCAGGTCTCAAGGACCAAAATGTGATTTTCCAGGTCTCAAGGACCAAAATGTGATTTTCCAGCTTTTGAAATGGAATGTTTTTTTTGTGAAGTATGGGATGAATGCGTGAATGCGCACAACATCACGTCATAATCTGTTCATGATATGCTTCACATCATTGGGTGCATACAGTCCTAAGGGATAGGTTCTATAGGCTATGACGCAAATAGAGAATCGGCTTATAAAGGGACCCTTGAACCTTGAGCATGGATATACCTAACCACATGTGAAACAAAGAGTTTCGCATGGGTCCAACAGTACGCATGCCCCTGGGCCATCCCCAAAAGGATTAGGGATGGTTTGCGGTAACAGGGAGGACGCTTTGGCTGTCCGTCGACATAATCAAAGAGACCTGCCGATCAGCGCTACTTGCTATCCAGACTCAGAAGTTTGAACAGAGAGAGAAGAAATTCATTTGAAATACATTTTTTTATGCAATGGAGAAAAAGATTCTCAATCGTGCAAATAAATCAACAAATTCAAATATTTTCATCAAATTTGTCAATTAAGCTCAAATTTCCTCCTCAAGTATTCTTAAAGAAAGAACACCTGATTCGTGCTAGGGTAACCTGCAAAACAAAGCATAGTAAAATAAAACCCTAAAGAAGGGCTAGTTAGTTTACACAGCAATTGTAGTCCACTTTTATGCAAAAAGATTACATAAGTATGTATCCCCAGCAGAGTCGCCAAACTGTGAACCCCTCCCCCAAACATCAATGGCATGTGAATGCATATGATAAAAGGGTAGAAATGCACGTGAGTGTATGAGTCGCCACCTTGTTTAATTATTTTAGGGTAAACTAGGAAAAACCCTAAGTGACTCCAATTTTAATTAACCTAAATGCTAGATTAATTATCCCAATGTTTAAGGCATGGTCTATGAACCCGAGGTGGATCCCGAGACTATGTCATGCTGATGAACTAACCAAAACAAATGAATGCTTTGCAAGGAAGATGATGTAATTGAAGATGTTTATGTGATTTTGACTTGCCGCTCGGGGTTAAATCCCTAACGTGCCTACGTACTTCTGTTTGAATGGAAGATCAAAGTCAACGTAGTTCGATAGGCCTTCTTTGAAGGGCTTTGAATGGGGATGCTTAATGCATGAGTGTGTGTATGCTTTGTGCATTTTTGTTTAGGCATTTTGCCAAAGAATTGATTATTTTTAGGCATTTGATGCCAAAAATGTTGATTTTAATGGCTTTTAGCCAAAAAGATTGATTTAGGCAATTCGGTTGCCAAAATGATTGATTTTAGGCGATTGTCGCCAAAATGATTGATTTTAAGGCTTTTAGCCAAAAAGAATTAGGCAATTTATTGCCTGAAAATTGATTGATTGGGCGTTTATCGCCAAAATGATTGACTTAAGGCTTCTGGCCAAAAAGAGTTGATTTAGGCAATTGTTGCCAAAAATTGATGTGATTTAGGCGATTACTTGAAGGCTTTTAGCCAAAATAAATTGATTTAGGCAATTGATTGCCAAAAGTTGATGATTGGGCGATTGTCGCCAAAATTGATTGACTTAAAGGCAATTGTTTGAAGGCTTTGAAGTCAAAATATTGATTTAAGCGATTTGTCGCTAAGAAAATGGTTAATCTACTTATAGACAATTTATTTGCCAAAAGTGATTAATTGATTTGCAATGTAGGCAATTTATTGCCAAGAAAACATGTTTAATTAAGGCTATTTCGCCACAATTATTGATTAATTGGACTTAAGCCGGACTTTGTTCGAAATAAAGGCAATTTCGCCGTAGTTATTGATTAACTAGGCTTTTTAGCCAATATTGTCGGATTTAGGTTTAAATACCACGATTATTAATTAACCGGGCATTTAGCCTAAATTTATTTAATTGAGGCAATTTACTTGCCTAATGATGACATGAATGCATTTATGCAGTTGTAGAATTAGGAGGAGTAGAAGAGAAACATGCATGAAGTGCTAAATTAAATAGGCAGAGTTTAGTTCATGTACCTGATTTAATCGACGGCCACTTCTTAACTCCAGGTTAAGCTCCTCGTTAAGGGAATTTTAATTAATTTTAATTTAGTGACCAAGTATCACAACAAGAAAGCAATAAAATTAAAATTAAAAAATGCAAGAAAGCAGTAAAGAATCGCAAGGAGCGTAGGGAGAAGGAGCGTCCGTCAACACAGACTGAGTCCGGAAAACAGAAGGTCCAGGGCTGCTTTTATAGGCAATTTTGGACTGTTTCGGTGGCTGGGCCGCCGGGCTCGGCGGCCGGGTTCGGCGGCTCGGCCGCTGGAGCTCGGCGGCTGGACCGTGGGGCTCGGCGGCCGGGTTCGGCGGCTTGGCCGCCGGGGCTCGGCGGCCGGGTTCGGCGGCTCAGCCGCGGGAGCTCGGCGGCTCGGCCGCCGGGTCTCGGTGGCTCGACCGCCGGAGGCTCGGCGGCTGGGCCGCCGGAGCTCGGCGACTCGGCCGCCGGAGGCAGGCGGCTTGGGCCGCCGAACCCACGGCGACGGCGGCCGGAGCGGCTGCCGCCGCCGTGAAGGGCGGCTGCTGCCACCGCCGCGGCCGGCGGACTTTCTAGTTTTACGTTCCGGAGGCTTTTTCTGGAGTTTCGGACCTCCAAAAAATATTCCAGGACCAGTTCCGCGATCCTCGCGACGTCCCGGACTTTTTAAGTACCATATTGGCATACTTTCGGTAAATTTCCAAAATGGCCTCCGGTCCGGCCGGACTGTTCGCAGTCCGGGAAAACTGGCTTTTCGAGCCTCAAAATTTGAGTATTCACAGTGCTATGCTTGACACGCCCTGGTCCCATTGTAGCACGGCCGTGCCTTTTGACACACCCTGGCCGTGCTCTCTTCTGTCTCTCCTTTGGTTTACTTGGCTTCTAGCACGGGCGTGCCTTCCAACACGGGCTAGGCATGTTAGAAGCTGAGTGCCTTGCATTCTAAAATTCTTTTCTGCTCCAAATTTCTGCAATTTTCTCTTAGATCAAGCGGATTAAAGACCAAGGAAGCTTTTAAACACAATTACACTAAAAGTGATTTAAAATTAAATTAAAGAAGTAAAAACTTACTAAAATTCTAATAAAAACTATATTAAAAACACTATAAAATTTACACTTATCAAAATTCCCCAAACTTAAACCATTGCTTGTCCTCAAGCAACAAAACTAAAGGAAAAATAATTTGAAGACACTAGTTTAATATGGTTGGAGATGATTTCCATAATCTTTCATGATATCATGATTAGTAAACAAGTGAATAAACTCAATCGTTCTCCATGCTAATCATACTTAAATTTGACTTTTATTTTTGAATAAAACACATTCATTGAGTAAAATACAAGTTTAAAGAGATTGTCAACACTAATACTTATTCAAATTATGATAAACAGGACATGAATCATCTAAAGCATTTAAAAATAAGACAATTGATAAAAAGTGGCATTCCCATATGCAGAATTAGTCATCCTTTCTCCACGATATAAATGTATACGATTAAAAGATCAGAAGGTCTTTATTTTGGGTTGTAATGGGGCTTTCTTGGTGTAAATTTTGCTTAATCAAAGAAAGGGATAAAATGTAGACAAAGAGTACAAAAGAATGTATAACTTTCAAGATTCTTTTTTTTTTTTTTTAATTGAACTTTTTTTTTTATTGCTTTTTTTTTTCATGTGCCTCTTTCTTGATTCTTTCTTCTTTTCTTTATTTGCTAGTATTTATTTGATGAATTCTCCCTCTTTTGTTGCTACATTCTAATTAAAAATCGAATCTTTCAATCATAAAATCCTTTGTACTTAGGGTAGGAAATTTGAATTTTGGCTTTAATGGCTTGGTTTATTGAGGGTGAAGAAGAAACTTTTACGGTTTTAAGGCTTCAAAGTTGGTTTTAAGAGTCATATTTTTAATTTAGGTGGTCTAGGCTAAATATAGGTTTCAACAAAAATTGCCTAAATCATCTCTTTCAAAATGTAAACATTTAAATTTTTCGCCTCGAAAGGATTTCTAAGTTTTGTTCTAGGAATGCCGAGGTTTAAAAATACTTTAGAGTAAAACACACCTATACATCATAACTCTCATAAAAATCAGTGTTTAAAAGTCTAGAAACAAATAATTTAGATCAATAAACATGTTTAAATCAAAATTTCAAATTCAAAACTTAAATATGCTAGAATTGAGAATCAATTATGTTTAACACTTATTACTAGACATGAGCACCTTCAAGCTTGCTTGTAATCATTCCAACCATGTTAAACAAAACAAAAATTTTTAGCTAAAATTCCCTTCCCCCAATTCAATCAATCACATTGTCCCCAATGTGTATAAGTTCCCCAAACTTATTGCATTATTAGAAGTGAAGCAGTAAGAGATAAAAAGAAACCTTACCAACATTGTATTGAACAATACAATAGATCGGGTGCTGAAAGTGTCTTAGCTAAAAGAGCAACTAAACATGAAAAACTACTAAAAAGTTATAAGAATTCAAATAACAAACAAACTAAAATGAAAGCAACCAAGACAATGTATTAGAAAAATTAAACAGAAATAAAACAAAAGAAAAGAAGAGTGAGAAATCCGTCAATTCTCCGGTGGTGGGGGTGGCTGCAGAAGCTGGAGGATGGTCTGGAGTTGGCCTTGCATGGTGTCCATCCGAGAATCAAGACTGCCATTCATAATCTCGATGGACTGGAAACGGTCTGCGATCATTGTTTCCATCCCATTAAGGCGCGTGTCAAAGAGGTCCATTCGAGACATCATTCTTGCAAGGACTTCATCATTCGACATGTTGGATGTGCCTTGGAACGATGGACCAGCACCGGAAGTACCTGCACCAAAAGAAGAATGAAAAGGAGGAGGATTATCCTCTTCCATGTTAGCTCCATCTGCTGCCTCTGCTCCTGCCTCATCAGTATTGATCTCTGGAGCACCCACTACTCGGTACGCATCCCCGACTTTTTCAATCAATTTCATGTGGATCATAACATCTAAATCCAGTCTAGTACCACGCCCCCCACCGATACTATCATAAATTGGCCTAGCCGGGTTCCAAACCTGTAAGTACCTAGCAATCCGGGTCACAAAACACCCCACCATTATAGCCCCTTTGTCGGCTCCAACCACCTTTCCAAATTTTTGGCAGAGCCAATAACCAACATTCAATAAAACCCCATTCTCAATAGCCCACAGAAAATATAATTCGTTCAAACTTAGCACCCCATCGCTTTCACTCCTTCCAAAAATGGAATTAGATAAGAATTTGTGAATGTAGCGCAAGGAAGGTTTTTTTAATTTGGATGCTTTAGAATATCTAGGATTGTAATTCACTTCACCTGTCAAATTTTGCCAAGTATTATGCGCACTAAAATCACTAGATATTTGTATCTGGCTATTGTCTGTAGGAAACCCAAAAATGTGGCTAATTTCATTCACAGTTAGTTCAAAGTCTTGACTAAGAAGCCTAAAGTTAACCCTGCTTGGTGGTGAATTAGGCAATAACGGAATAAAAGCGTGATAGGAACTCAGAAATTCTAGAGTTAGAGGGGCATAGACTAAGTCCTTCATATCAATAAATTCCCCCCATCCTATTCTCTTAAGAGCGTCTAACATAATATCCCTAAGACCCACTTGCGCTAAGGCAGCCTCATCGATAAATCTATTCGGTAAAATAGGCCGAAGAGATAATTTTGTGTACCTTTCTTGTTGATCGGATGAGGCAAATTCGAATGGAATTGCAGGAGGTGAAGGAGGTTGAGGAGCCGTGGAGGATCGCGTAGTCGAACGCTTCCGAGCAGCAACGGATGATGCGGGTCTGCTACGTTTGTATCTAGGAGGCATTGTTGGAGTTGATTATGTGAAAATTTTGGGTGGAAAGTGTTTGATTTGAGAGAAAAAGGGAGAAGAAAAGAGAAAGTTTGAGAGAAAGGAGTTGACGGCTAGGGCGTGCGAGATGGAAAAGAGAAAGTTTGGAGGCGTGCTCTTTAAATAGGGGCGCCAATAAATGAGTTGGTCTGATCGTGGCACGGCCGTGCTACTGAGCACGGCCTAGGCGTGCTCCCCTCTGACCTGCAAAACAACAAAAGTGGCGTACCTGGCACGGGCGTGCTACATAGCACGACTTGGGCGTGCTCTTCTCTGCCTCTCAAGTTCTTTTCGCGCTCGCGCATATGAAAATCGCGCTCGCGTATTTTGCTGGCAAACTTTTTGCCTCTCAAAGGTGCTTTCTCGCGCCCGCGAATATGAATGTCGTGCTCGCGACTTCAGCTCGCGCCCGCGTATAGGAATGTCGCGCTCGCGTATTTGCTGGCAAACTTTCTGCCTCTCAAAGGTGCTTTCTCGCGCCCGCGCATATGAATGTCGCGCTCGCGACTTCAGCTCGCGCCCGTGTATATGGGAGATGCGCTCGCGAGTTTTTCTTGCAAATCTTCTGACTCTCTTTTCTAATTGTCGCGCTCGCGCTTGTGAATGTCGCGCTCGCGACTTGGGCGTTTTTCTTTGCTGAGACTTGCTTCGTAGCGCGACTTGGGCGTGCCACTTAGCACGGTTAGGGCGTGCTCTTCTCTGACCTTCAAGTATGTTAATCTCTTTTCTATGGCACGGGCATGCTGATGGGCACGCCTGAGGCGTGCTCTTCTCTGACCTTCAAGTATCAACACCTTGGAAAAAATGCACGGGCGTGCTTCGGGGCACGCCTGGGTGGGCTGGCTTCTCATCTCATGGCACGGGCGTGCCACCCAGCACGGCTAGGGCGTGCTTGGTTCTGGATTTCCACTTTTTCCTACAAAAACTCTTAACTAAACAAAAGAACACTTATGGAGAAAATTTGGGATTTTTACAAATAAAATAGGGAATAAAAATAAATAAATGGACGAAAATTTAATAAAAATAGATGGGTTGTCTCCCATGAGCACTTTTGTTTAACGTCGTTAAGTTCGACGCACTTATCTTAATTTAGGCTAAGCAAGACCAATTGTAGTCTTGATGGGTTCAAAGGTTTCATTATAATAGCTTCTCAAACGTTGAGCATTTACCTTGAAACTTCGATTCGACTTACCATCCACTATTTCAATTGCGCCATGAGGGAAGATTTCCTTGATTGTGAATGGTCCAGACCACCTAGAGCGCAACTTACCAGGAAATAACCGAAGTCTAGAGTTATAGAGCAACACCTGATGGCCTACCTTTAGATCCCTCATGATAATGCGCTTATCATGCCATTGTTTAGTGCGATCTTTGTATATTTTGGCATTTTCATAAGCGTGAAGGCGCATTTCATCCATCATGTTTAGCTGTAGCAATCGCTTTTGACCAACCTCCTTTGCATTAAAGTTAAAAAATTGAATGGCCCAAAACACCTTATGTTCTAACTCTACAGGAAGATGACAAGCCTTACCATACACCATGCGATATGGAGACATACCTATAGGCGTTTTGAATGCCGTTCTGTAGGCCCATAGAGCATCGTCTAGCTTTTTTGGACCAATCCTTTCTCGATTGTCCAACAGTGGTTTCGAGGATCTTTTTGATTTCTCTGTTAGTGACCTCTACTTGTCCACTGGTTTGAGGATGATATGGAGTACCTACACGATGAGTGACACCATATTTTGCAAGAAGGGAGTCTAAATATCTATTACAAAAATGCTTACCTCCGTCCGTGATTATCGCCCTGGGAGTTCCATGCCTTGTAAAAATGTTTTTCTTGATGAAGCTCATCACACTTTTGGCATCGTTATTTGGAAGAGCAACAGCTTCTGCCCACTTTGACACATAATCCACTGCCACTAGAATGTATTGATTTGAATATGATGGTGGAAAAGGTCCCATGAAGTCCAGACCCCATACATCGAAGATTTCGACTTCAAGGATGCTGTTCAGGGGCATTTCATGTCTCTTCGAAATGTTACCTAACCTTTGACAACGATCACAAAGACGAACATAGTTATAAGCATCTTTAAAGAGATTAGGCCAATACAAACCACTTTCTAGTATACGCGCAGCTGTCTTGTTTGCTCCAAAGTGGCCTCCACATTCCATTGAATGGTAGAATTTAAGGACACTTTCTATTTCAGTTTCCGGTATACATCTCCTGAAGAGCTGATCACTACAATACTTGAACAAAAATGGTTCCTCCCAATAGTAGAATTTGATATCATGAAAAAATTTTTTTCTTTGTTGGTAAGAAAAATTGGGAGGAGGAATTTTGCAAACAAGATAATTAACAATGTCAGCGTACCAGGGGGTTTGAGCATTTGCCACTAGAAGAAGTTGCTCATGAGGAAAGCTTTCATTGATTTGTAGCTCGCTTGTGTCTTCTTCCCTCAATTCAAGCCTGGAAAGATGCTCAGCAACGAGGTTCTCGGTCCCCTTTTTGTCGCGAATTTCTAGGTCAAATTCTTGCAATAGAAGTACCCAACGAATGAGTCTTGGCTTTGCATCTTTCTTTTCTAGCAAGTATTTGATGGCGGAGTGATCTGTGTAGACTATTGTTTTAGCTCCAATTAGATATGCCCTGAATTTGTCAAAAGCAAAAACAATAGCTAGTAATTCTTTTTTCGTAGTTGCATAGTTTAATTGCGCATCATTCAATGTGCGACTTGCATAATAAATAACATGCAACTTCTTGTCTTTTCTTTGTCCAAGAACAGCTACTACAGCATGATCACTAGCATCACACATAAGCTCAAAAGGTAAAGTCCAATCTGGTGTAGTGATGATCGGGGCTGAGATTAACTCCTTCTTCAACCTGTTAAAGCATCTAAACATTCTTTGTCAAAATCAAATGGAACATCTTTAACTAATAAATTGCAAAGAGGTTTAGTAATTTTTGAGAAATCCTTTATGAATCTCCTGTAAAACCCTGCATGCCCAAGAAAACTTCTTATGCCCTTCACTGTGTTAGGGGGAGGTAGTTTTTCAATTACCTCAATTTTTGCCTTGTCTACTTCAATCCCCTTTTGAGAGATTTTATGCCCTAGGACAATACCTTCACTAACCATGAAGTGACATTTTTCCCAATTTAACACAAGGTTAGTATCTTCACATCGTTGCATCACTAAAGATAAATTATGAAGGCATGCATCGAAGGAAGAACCAAATACAGAAAAATCATCCATGAATATTTCAATAAATTTTTCCACCATATCAGAAAAGATGGACATCATGCACCTTTGAAAGGTTGCAGGGGCATTGCATAGCCCAAAAGGCATTCTCCTATAGGCAAAAGTGCCATAAGGACAAGTGAAAGTAGTTTTCTCTTGGTCTTCAGGGGCTATAGGTATTTGGAAGTATCCTGAATAGCCATCTAAGAAACAATAAAACGGATAACCTGCAAGTCTTTCAAGCATTTGATCAATAAAGGGGAGGGGAAAGTGATCTTTGCGTGTTGCTTTATTTAATTTTCTATAATCTATACACACACGCCAACCTGTGACTGTTCTTGTGGGGATTAATTCATTGTTTTCATTAGAAATAACAGTCATACCTCCCTTCTTTGGAACAACTTGGACAGGACTTACCCAATTACTGTCTGAAATTGGATAAATGATGCCGGCATCTAAGAGTTTAATAATTTCAGCCTTGACTACCTCCTTCATGTTCGGGTTTAATCGCCTTTGATGTTCGATTGAAGGTTTGTAGTCTTCTTCCATCAAGATTTTATGCATGCACACACTTGGGCTTATTCCTTGTAGATCTGAGATAGACCATCCTAATGCTTTCTTGTGCCTACGTAGAACCTGCAACAACCTTTCCTCTTGATCAAGTGTTAAGTAAGAAGAAATAATAACAGGAAAAGAGTGATCTTCACCTAAGAATGCATGTTTTAGATGAGGTGGAAGTTGTTTCAGTTCATGCTTAGGTGATTCCTTTTCTTTTTCATTCAAGATACTTGATTCATTAACGTTATTTTCAACATGCAAAGTGGTCTCCACACATTCATCGACTACGTCAATTCTAAAACAGTCTCCATGATCCATAGGAAGTTTACAAGATTTAAGTACATCAAACACAATCTCTTCCTGTCCAACTCTTAGAGTCAACTTACCCTCATAGACATCTATCAATGCTCTTGCAGTTGCAAGAAAAGGTCTTCCAAGGATTAGAGATCCTTCCCTGTCTTCATCAATATCAAGAATAACAAAATCAACAGGAAAGATGAATGTACCTACCTTTACAAGCACGTCTTCTACAATCCCTCTAGGATATTTAATTGAACGATCTGCTAATTGCAAAGACATCCTTGTTGGTTTGAGCTCTCCCATACCTAGCATCTTAAAAACTTCATAGGACATAAGATTAATGCTAGCACCTAAATCTGCCAAAGCCTTTTCAAAGTCAAGATTACCAATGTTACAAAGGATAGAAAAACTTCCTGGATCTTTTAACTTTGGAGGCAGTTTGTTTTGGATAATTGCACTGCACTCCTCAGTTAACATTACCGTTCCTTGATCATCAATTTTTCGTTTCTTGCTCAAGATATCTTTTAGGAATTTAGCATAGCTAGGCATTTGAGCAAGAGCTTCAGCAAAAGGAATATTAATTTGAAGCTTCTTAAACACATCCAGAAACTTGAGGAAGCTCTTGTCATCTTGTGCTTTCTTTAATCTTTGTGGAAAGGGAACAGGGGGAACATAGGGTTTTACCTTTTCTTTTTCCTCTAAATCAATGATAGGCACTTTTGATTGTTCTTTTTCCTCCTTTTCTTTCCTCAGTGGTTCATCTAATTGTTTGCCACTCCTCAAGGTGATAGCCTGCACTTGTTCTTTTGGATTCTTTTTAGTATTGCTAGGTAACGTACCTTGAGGTCGAGATGCCATCATGTTTGCGAACTGTCCTAGCTGAATTTCCAAATTTCTTATTGCAGCCTGCTGGATTTTATGGTTCTCTCTAGTTTCATTCATGAATTCCATGTGTGATTTGGAAAGAGCAGTGAGGAGGCCATCATGAGATTTCTTTTTCAGAGGATGGAAACCAGGTGGTGCATTCAAGGCATTGTTAGGATTACCATATGATAGATTAGGATGATTTCTTAGCCTGTTATCATATGAATTTGAATAAGGATAATTCTTTCTTCCTTGATTCATCACATAGTTCACTTGCTCCAAAGTTGGTGGATTTAAAGAGTCCATGATACATTCCCCAATTCCATGTTGTCCATTGCACCTATCACACACTTGCATAACAGAATTTACAGGATTAGTAGTTAACATGTCCAATTTCCTTACCATGTTATCTACCTTGGCATTAAGTGCTGTAATGGCGTCTATTTCATAGACTCCTGCGGTCCTTCTTCTTTCGGTATTGTTTTGGTAATGGCTGTTGCTTGCCATTTCCTCTATTAACTCATATGCTTCATCAATTCCTTTCTTTTCAAAGGATCCACCTGCAGCTGCATCTAAGGTAATTTTGATGTTAGGAGATAATGCATTATAGAAAGTTTGTACCTGTAACCACTTGGGCAAGCTGTGATGTGGGCACTTTCTTAGCAAGTCCTTGAATCTTTCCCAAGCTTCATACAAGCTCTCTTGATCATGATGAGCAAATGTCATTATCTCATTGCGCAACTTGGTGGTTTTTGAGGATGGAAAGAATTTCGCTAGAAATTTTTGAGCTAATTCATCCCATGTTGTAAAACTTCCAGCGGGACACGGTTGTAACCATGATCTAGCCTTATCCCTAAGAGTGAATGGAAAAAGTCTTAATTTGATTGCATCTTCAGAAACACCATTTTGTTTGAAAGTGTCACAAATTTCCAGAAAATTGGTGATGTGAGCATTAGGATCTTCACTAGGTAAACCTCCATATTGGATCGAGGTAGAAAGCATTTGGATAATTGCGGGTTTAATCTCAAAATTATTAGCTTCTACCCTAGGTCTTGTAATACTTGAGGTTGTCCCATTTAGATTAGGTGTTGTATAATCCCTTAAGGTACGGACCGGATGTTGAAGTGGTGGTCCAACTACGTTTTCGTTTTCGTTGGCCATGTCTGCTTGTTGTTCGATTTTTACTTCTTGTGGTTTTCTTGCAGCGTTGAGCCTTCGAAGAGTTCGTTCAATTTCCGGATCAAAGATTAGAGGTTCAGTCCTCCTTGATCTCCTTTGCATAAAACAACCTGGAACAGTACTTAAAAGAAAATTAAATAAAAACGAAAGAGTGTCTAAATTAATAACAGGGTAATTCGTATTGATATTGATACGCCAGTCCCCGGCAACGGTGCCAAAAACTTGACAGCGTTTTTTCGCAAGTGTACAAAATCGCAACAAGTAATATAGAGTAAGAAAGTATCGTATCCACAGGGATTGTTTATCAATTACCAAAATTATATTAACCTATTATTATTTAGATGATGATAAAAGGAATTCACTGTAAAGTAAATAAAATTCAAAGTAAAAGAGATCAAACACAAAATTTAGGTGAAAAGAAATCAGGGGATTAAGCTACTAGGGAATTTGATTTCATTTAATTCTATCCAGCTTATTCTATTAGTTCATTAATCAAGTTTAATTGTTCAAGTAGGAGAAAACAACCCTAAGGTTACTAACAAGCTCTCCCGATTTATTGTTAGCTATTCTAATCCAATTTAATCACCTATCTTAATAGTGAAATTAAACATGAATCAGATCATTAGGTTTTATGGTTGTTTTATGAATTCACAACTTAATACTTTATTAACTTATGAAAGCCCCCCTTGAGTCAAACCATATAGTTTCCACATCAAGTTATTATTCTCAAGTAAATTATTACCTTGTTCATATCAATAACCCTTCTCCCGAATGTGATTATTGAAATAATTCAATCCAGGGGAATTTTTCTGCCTGGAAGCCTTAAGCACAATAATAAGTTATAACAAGAACAAAGAAAAATAAATCTAATATTATAAGCTGGAATCGAATTAAATTACATCAAATCCCTAGTATAAAAGTTTAGCTAGACATAGTAATTAAATTAAGCTCAATCATACTTGAATCATCCATTATATTTAAATACAATAATAAAGAAAGAAACAAGATGAAGGGTTTAGAATAAAAACTGTATCACAACTATGTTGATGGCTTCCTTGAATCTTAGCACAATTATTTGAAGCTTGAAATCTTTGAGAAGAAGAGAATTATGTAAAGTGTTGCACAAAAAAAAACCAGATCCCTTGCTATGAGAAGTTCCTTTCTTTATATAGAGGTCCTGAAGGCAAGTCTGACTCCTTTTAGGAAATAGAATCCTTATTTAGTGCAAAATCCTTTATAGGAGATCATAACTGTTTAGGCTCTTGATTTCTTCTTGATTAGGACTCCTTTTTCTTCAAGAATAGGTCCAGGTCTTGTTTAGTGTGTTTAGGAAACTCCCTGAAGTCGGCCCATGTGAGAAAGGCTTGATTTGCGTGTTAAATTCACGCTGGTTCCGCTGGGCAGCACGGGCGTGCTTCATGGCACGGGCTGGGCGTGCTGTAGTCTGGAGGTCTGGCTAGTGAAGCACGGGGCGTGCTAGGTAGCACGGGCTAGTGAAGTACTGAGGCACGGGCGTGCTACAGAGCACAGGCAGGGCGTGCTCTTCTCTGGAAGTCTGTCTAGAGTTGCCATGGGCGTGCTATGCTTGACACGCCCTGGTCCCATTGTAGCACGGCCGTGCCTTTTGACACACCCTGGTCGTGCTCTCTTCTGTCTCTCCTTTGGTTTACTTGGCTTCTAGCACGGGCGTGCCTTCCAGCACGGGCTAGGCATGTTAGAAGCTGAGTGCCTTGCATTCTAAAGTTCTTTTCTGCTCCAAATTTCTGCAATTTTCTCTTAGATCAAGCGGATTAAAGACCAAGAAAGCTTTTAAACACAATTACACTAAAAGTGATTTAAAATTAAATTAAAGAAGTAAAAACTTACTAAAATTCTAATAAAAACTATATTAAAAACACTATAAAATTTACACTTATCACAGATCAATATGGAAGATAACAAAACAAAGCTTGGAACACAGACTGACAGACCAGACCTGATTCAGCAGAACCAAGTCCATTGTTTCTTGAATT
This sequence comes from Jatropha curcas, assembly GCF_041381405.1. Lineage (NCBI taxonomy): Eukaryota > Viridiplantae > Streptophyta > Magnoliopsida > Malpighiales > Euphorbiaceae > Jatropha > Jatropha curcas. The sequence continues at coordinate 17,610,281 of NC_143151.1, read as the reverse complement.
TCTACTAAACCCCACACTCAAATTAAACCAATCCAGAACGAGAGAATTCTCAAGACACAGGGCAACAACTTTTATGAAGAACTCAGAACCTAATCTTGTCATTATAGTGGTCAAAATGGGCACTAAAATCAGTGATGCATGTGGCCCGACACAAACAGAGTCAGTTTGGGTGTTTCAGCCATAAGTTGAGTTATATATCTCCAAATTGGACACAAGAGGATGGGTTGGAAAGCTAAGAGATAGACCTACAACTTTTACGAAGGACTCAGACATAGATGGAAATTAGAAAGGATTGAAAAATGGTCCTAAATCTCACTCAAAATCTCGTTTTTCCCAAATTCAGTTTACTTTAGCCATGAAAGGAACATGAACCACAAAGATACAAGGTAGAAATGTCTACCACAACATAAATACTCATCAAACATCATCCAAGAGCATGTAATGGCAACCAAAATTCAACAAATCCATCATTTCATACAAAATCTCAAAATATACACATAATAGCATAAAGGCACAAAATCAAAATTTGAGTAAGGTGAGTGTGTTTATGAACACTAACCTTCAAAACAAGCTTTAACAAGCTTTAATCAAAGCTTCTCAATCTTTGGTCTTGCCTTTATCCTTATTAGAAGGCTCTCCACCCTCTACATGGAAGAAACTCAAAATCAAACAAAGAAAACAAAGAAAAGAAGTAAGTGGAGCATGATTAAGCATGTATATGCTAAAAGACAACTCTAAATCCAAAAATAATTCACTTATCATAAAATCACTTACTTGACCCAAGTAGGAAAATCACCAAATTCCTTGAAATTAGTCACCAAAGATTACTTCTCTAGCTTCACTCTCTAAGATTTATGCCTTAAATCAAGTTGGATGGGTGTTTACTAAGTAGGAATTGAAGAAAATGAAGAAGAAGAAGAAGAAGAAGAAGAAGGAGAAGAAGGAAACGTGTATGGAGAAGAAGAAGGCAAAAGTTGGTGCTCAATAATTGATAGTTGCTTTATTAAAGCAACTAAGGGGGTATTTTGGTCTTTTCTCCAAATTGGAGGGTATTTTGGTCTTCTCTCCAAATATTCTCCAATTAAATTCCTTCAAAATATTATTTATCTCCACAAAAGTCTCTAATTTATCCCATAAAAATAATTCCTCAATTTTCCTCCATAAAAAAAAATAATTGCTCAAATTTCCTTACTTAATATAACACCATAATTCACTATTCACTAAGTATCTAAATTCTCCAAAAATATTCCTTACTTACTTTCTACCCATAAAAACCATGCATATATGCTCCAAAAATGTTAAATAAAATATAAAACATAAATAGTAATTTTTCGGACCAAAAATAATACCAACTTCTGGACCGGTGGTACTATTCACCGACCGGTAAACTACTATTAAAACACAGGAAGAAATGGGGTGTTACACCTAGATTAGTTAATGTTTAAGTCATACTTGTTTTAATTAGTTAGCCTGGACTTTGTATTTAACTAAGCCCATTTGGGCCATATTAGGTTTAGGCCTGGACTAGCTTAAGTTAATAGCTAAATTAGGTTTAGCTTAGGGTATTTATATTATTTTGTAAGAGCTGCACGGCAGCCAACATTAAGATTAATCAAAACAAAACATTTTTCTTTATTCTTTCAAGAACAGACTGTTTTCTTCATCATTGTATGAACACAACCAAATTATCCTTAGTAATTAAGATTGTGAGTTCTACAGGATTAATTGCGCCAAGAATTTCACAGTTGTTTTCAAGAGTACTTGAAGGTAAGTTTTTTATTCTTGTTTTAAATTCCTTACTTTCTCTCTTCAAGAGTACTTGGGGGTTCAGGGATTGACAGGTACTTCCATGATTGCATGCTTTCTGCTAGATTCTCCTTGTTAATTTGCAAGAGTACTTGTTAATTAGCTAGGGTCGCATTAGGGTTGACGTCCTCTTTTTCCATATAGCACGACTTGGGTGTGCTAGAGTCTAAGTCTCCACTTGATTTTTCCTTGAATCTAGCACGGGCGTGCTAGAGCCTGAGTGTTTTGCTTTATTGTGCTCTTTTCTATGCCAAAACCCTACAAATTTCCTTAAGATCAAGTGAATTATGATTCAAGAAAGCTTTGAACAAAAACAAAATTAAAACTAAATAAAAATAATTTGAAGTAAATAATAAATACTAAAAATCCTAATAAAAACTATATTAAAAATATTATAAAAATAAAACCTATCAAAATTCCCCAAACTTGAACCATTGCTTGTCCTCAAGCAACAAAACTAAAAACTAAAGAAAACTACAAGCTAAACAAACTAACAGAGCTAGCTTAATTTGGTTGGGATAATTATTCACAATTTCAAAAGTATCAAAAATCATTAATATGAGAATAAATCAAGTGTTTCCTATGCTAATTATATTCTAGCAAAGATTCAATTTTTCAATAAAACACATTCCTTAATTTAAACATAAGTTAATAAGATTTTCAACACCAATAATTATTCAACCTATGAAAAATAGAATATGAATTTCCACGAAAAGTATTTAACCTTTAAATAAGATGTTTAACGATATAAGTTCAATATTCCCATAAGCAAAATTAGTCATTCCTTCTCCACAATTGAAATGCATACAATTTAAAAGATCAAAAGGTCTTTATTTTAGGTTGTAATGAGGTTTTAGGGATATAATTTTAGCTAAACAAAGAAAAAAGATACATGGTAGACAAAAGTACAAAGAATGCATAATATCAAGATTTTCATTTATATTAAAAACAAATTTTTATTTGTAAAGTGAGATTAACTTGAAGTTCTTCACTAGCTCAAAATTAGAGATACTTTTAACAAGGTCTCTTCATAACACTTTTGATAATTTCTTCCTTGCTTTAATTCCCCAAATTTGAATTCTTGATTGTTTGCTTCTTTTATGGGGTGTTTCTCTTTGAGTTTTTCTACTTGCTTCACTTGCTATTATTGATGGAATTTTCTCCCTTATGTTGCTATGTTTTAATAAAAATCAAATCCTTTAATTATAAATTTTTGCACTCAGGGTAAGGATCGAAATTGGTTTAATGGCTAGGTTTAAAGAGGGTGAACGAGGAAATTTTATGGATTATAGGCTTCAAATTGGTTGCAAAAGTCATATTTCAACTTAGGTGGCCTAGGCTAATTATGAAGTTCAACAAAGAATGCCTAAATCATTTCTTTCTAAATGTAAGCATTTAAAATTTTGCCTTAAAGGGAATTCTAATTTGTTCTAAGAATGCCAAGGTTAAATAAATTTAGATTAAAACATACCTATATATCATAGAATTCACAAAAAATTAGGGTTTATAATCTCAGAAACAAATAGTTAAATCAAAGAATCATGTTAAGTCAAAAATTAAAATTAAAGCTAAAAATAATTAACGTCGAAAAACAACTAAATTCATTGCAAGTTAATGAATTATGATAATTTTTAAACTTCCTCACAATTATTCCAACCATATTAAACTGATGAAACAAAAGAAAATTAAAATTTTAACTAAAAATTTCCTTCCCCCAACTTAATTTAGCACATTGTCCCCATTGAGCTTTAAAGCAATTCCCCATAATTATCATATTATCAATAATGTAACAGAAGAATAAGAAAGTGAGGGAACCATTACCATCATTGTATTGAAAAATACAATAAGATTGAAGGAAAAATATGGTAAGAGCCGGGTGTTGGAAATTATCAAAGCTATAAAACAGAAAACACAAACAACAAGAAAATATAATATCTAAAGTAGTTTATACACATAAAGAGGAACAAAATTCAAAATAGAAATCAAAAGAAAAAGAACCAAAAATAATCAATCTTTAGGTGGTGGAGGTGGATGTGGTTGCAGTAACTGATTCACTGTTTGGAGTTGACTAGCAATTCCCCGATATTGGCCTTGCATGGTGTCTATATGAGAGTCGAGGCTCCCATGCATAATCTCGATGGACTGGAAATGATCAGCAATCATGGACTCCATTCCATTAAGGCGAGTATCAAACATATCCATTGGGGACATCATACTTGCAAGAACTTCATCGTTAGACAAGTTAGATGCTCCCTGAAAAGAAGGACCTACTCAGATGCACTTACACCAAAAGAAGTACCAAAAATAGGGAAAGGATTTGGATTACCCTCCTCCATATTAGTGTCGCTAGCATCTTCAACCTCCTCTTCATCAGAACTCTCTTCTCGAGTACCCACAATACAGTACGAATCTCCTACCTTTACCACCAACTTCATATGCAGCATGACATCTAAGTCTAGCCTAGTGCCCTTTCCTCCTCCCACACTATCATATACTGGCCTAGTAGGGTTCCAAACTCTCAAATAAGATGCAATTCGGGTCACAAAACACCCCATCATAATAGCTCATTTATCTGCCTGTATAACTCTAGCCCATCGCAGGCATAGCAAATAGCCAACATTCAGAAAAATCCCTTGATCGATTGCCCATAGAAAATATAATTCATTTCGACACCCCATCACTTTCACTTCGCCCAAAAATAGTGTTGGCTAAGAATTTATGAATATACCTCAAGGCCGGGTTTCTCAATTTTGACGCTTTTGAAAACCTAGGATTATAGTTATGTTCTCCAATCAGATCGGTCCATGTGCTGCGATCTACTAAATCCTGAGGCATTTGATTAAGGGCATTTGTTGTTGGGAAACCAAAGATGTGACTAACCTCATTAACTAAAGTTCAAAATTTCTCCCAAAAAGCCTGAATTTAATTTTGCTAGGAAATTCAATAGGCAACAGACGAATAAGAGAAGAATAAGAACTCAAAAACTCTAAAGTCAGAGGTGCATAAACAAGGTCTTTCATGGCAAGAAATTGTTCCCACCCAATACGCTTTAGGGGTTCTAAAATAGCAACTCTAAGCCCTACTTGTGCTAATGCAGATTCATCAATAAAACGATTTGGCAAAATAGGGTGAAGAGAGAGTTTATTGTACCTTTCCTGTTATTCTAGTGAGCCGATCTCAAACCGAGGAGGAACCGGAGCTGTAGGAGGTGGAACGGGTGGAGGAGAAGCGGTTGAAGGATGGGCAATTGGTCGATTTCGTACGGCCATTGAAGATACAGGTCTGCTGCGTTTATACCGTGGAGGCATGGTGAAGGAAGGAGAAAAGAAAGGAAGAAAATTGGCTTGCTAAACTTTGAGTTTGAGAGAAAAAGAGATAAAACAAGATGAAGGCGGCTAGGGTGTGCTAAGAAGAAAAGGGAGGCGATGTAATTGTGGTTAGGGCATGCGCTTTAAATAGAGGGAGGTGCGCGGTAACCGAAAAGGCACATTTTAAATATGCAAATTTTCTAACGTGGCACGGGCATGCCACTCAACATGGTCAGGGCGTGCTCGCTACTGAATCCTTGAGGTGGTGGCGGGCATGGGCGTCTGGACTAGCACGGCTTGGGCGTGCTAGCCTCTGACCTGTTAGAGAAAAATTTGTCTTATGTGGCACGGGCATGCTGAGGAGCACGGCTGGGGCGTGCTAGTCTTGGACTTGCAACAGCAAAATTTTGCTCTTCCTGGAACGGGCGTGCAGACTGGCACGGTAAGGGCGCGCGAGCCTCTGACCTGCAAGAGCAAAATTTCATCTTACCTAGCATGGGCGTGCTTAAGAGCACGGTCAGGGCATGCTAGAGTCTGACTCTCGAAGCAATTTCCCCTTTTGAAGCACGGGCGTACCGATGAGCACAGCAAGGGCGTGCTAGAGCCTGTACCTCAACTTGTACTTGAGAGAACTTGACTGAAAACAGAAGAACAAACACGGTGAAAAATTTGGGAAAACTATAACAAAAAATAACAAAAATAAACTAAAGTAGAAGGTTAAGGAAAAGAGTATGGGTTGTCTCCCACAAGCGTTTTTGTTTAACGTCGTTAAACTCGATGCATTACACCCGATTTGGGCTAAGCAAGACTTATAGTGTATTTGACTGGATGAAAGTCTCCATTTTGGTAAACTTTTAAGCGTTGAGCATTGACTTTGAAACTCCGGTCACCATCCACTATTTCAACTGCCCCATGTGGAAAAATTTCTTTGATCATGAATGGGCCAGACCATCTAGAGCGCAATTTACCTGGAAAAAGATGGAGTCTAGAGTTATAGAGTAGTACCTATTGGCCTACCTTTAGATTCCTTAGATAATATGCTTATCATGCCATTGTTTGGTGCGGTCTTTATAGATTTTGGCATTCTCATAAGCATGGAGTCTCATTTCATCCATCATATACAATTGAAGCAACCTCTTTTGACCAACCTCCTTAGCATTAAAGTTAAGAAACTGAATTGCCTAATATGCCTTGTGCTCTAACTCAATAGGGAGGTGACAAGCCTTACCGTAGACCATTCGATATGGAGACATACCAATTGGTGTTTTAAATGCAGTTCTATAGGCCCAAAGAGAGTCATCGAGCTTCTTAGACCAGTCCTTCCTTGATTGGCCAACCATATTCTCCAGTATCTTCTTGATTTCCCTATTAGTGACTTCCACTTGTCCATTTGTTTGAGGGTGATATGGGGTACCTACACGATAAGTAACACCATATTTTGAAAGAAGGGAATCTAAATACTTATTGCAAAAGTGCTTACCTCCATCTGTGATTATCGCTCTTGGAGTACCATGACGTGTGAAAATATGTTTCTTTATGAGGTTCATCATACTTTTGGCATCATTATTGGGAAGGGCAACAGCTTTTGCCCATTTTGAAACATAGTCTACTGCTACTAGAATGTATTGGTTAGAATAAGAGGATGGGAATGGCCCCATGAAATCCAAACCCCACACATCAAATATCTCCACTTCAAGGATATTATTTAATTGCATCTCATGTCGCTTGAAAATATTACCTAACCTTTGACAACGATCACAAAGACGAACATAGTTAAAAGCATCCTTAAATAAATTAGGCCAAACTACTTTCTAAAATACGGGCTGCCGTCTTGCTTGCTCCAAAGTGTCCTCCACATTCCATTGAATGACAGAATCGAAGGACACTTTCCATTTCATCTTCCAATATACATCGTCGAAAAAGCTGGTCACTATAATATTTGAACCAAAAAGGCTCCTCCCAATAGTAATATTTAAGATCATGAAAAATTTTTTTTCTTTTGTTGATAAGAAAGATTGGGAAGAGTAATCTTGCAAGCAAGGTAGTCAACTATATCAGCATATGTAACACCCTCCGCCCAGTCCCGTGAGACCCGACGACGGATGCCACATTCAGTGCCGGAGACACCGTCTTAACTTAACATACAAATCATAAAATTATATTATGAATTAGAAGTAATTGAGGATTCACAAGTTTAGCGAGTGTCTCCGGCACCGAATGTGGCATCCGTCGTCAGGTCTCACGGGACTGGGCGAAGGGTGTTACATTTAGTGGTATCAGAGCCGGACCCCCTCCAGTAGATGTATGGTTCGAGGACGAACCACGCGGAAGCTGGTGGGCCTGTGACATCCTGACCCGGCAAAGTGATCCTAGGATGGCAAGTTAGCTAGGGTAGTGGAATGCGGGACACAGGAATGAATCGATTCATATATCGAAAAGGGGGAAACTAATCATTAGAGGCGCCTTTTGGTGGAATGGCTGGAGAGTTAGAAGAACTCCAAAGTTAAGCGTGCTCGCTTAATAGAAATCTCAGGATGGGTGACCTCCTGGGAAGTTTCCCATTTCACCTACGGGACAAAACCGTGCGGGTAGGGCGTGCGAGGACTACACTGAGGTGTAGGGCGTCCGTGGACTACACCAAAGCGGACAATTCCTCTGGTGATTAGAATCGGGGCGTGACAGTTGGTATCAGAGCCAAACCCCCTCCAGTAGATGCATGGTTCGAGGACGAACCACGCGGAAGCTGGTGGGCCTGTGACATCCCGACCCGGCAAAGCGATCCTAGGATGGCAGGCTAGCTAGGGTAGTGGAATGCGGGACACAGGAATGAATCGAATCATTTATCGAAAAGGGAGAAACTAATCATTAGAGGCGCCTTTTGGTGGAATGGCTGGAGAGTTGGAAGAACTCCAGTGTTAAGCGTGCTCGCTTAACAGAAATCTCAGGATGGGTGACCTCATGGGAAGTTTCCCATTTCACCTGCGGGACAAAACCGTGCGGGTAGGGCGTGCGGGGACTACACTAAGGTGTAGGGCGTCCGTGGACTACACCAAAGCGGACAATTCCTCTAGTGATTAGAGTCGGGGCGTGATAGTTGGTATCAGAGCCGGACCCCCTCCAGTAGATGTATGGTTCGAGGACAAACCACGCAGAAGCTAGTGGGGCTATGACATCCCGACCCGGCAAAGCGATCCTAGGATGGCAGGCTAGCTAGGGTAGTGGAATGCGGGACACAGGAATGAATCGATTCATATATCGAAAAGGGGGAAACTAATCATTAGAGGCGCCTTTTGGTGGAATGGCTGGAGAGTTGGAAGAACTCCAGGGTTAAGCGTGCTCGCTTAATAGAAATCTCAGGATGGGTGACCTCCTGGGAAGTTTCCCATTTCACCTGCGGGACAAAATCGTGCGGGTAGGGCGTGCGGGGACTACACTGAGGTGTAGGGCATCCGTGGACTACACCAAAGCGGACAATTCCTCTTGTGATTAGAGTCGGGGTGTGACAGTAAACTTGTGAATCCTCAATTACTTCTAATTCATAATCTAATTTTATGATTTGTATGTTAAGTTAAGACGGTGTCTCCGGCACCGAATGTGGCATCCATCGTCGGGTCTCACGGGACTGGGCGGAGGGTGTTACATTTAGTGGTATCAGAGCCGGACCCCCTCCAGTAGATGTATGGTTCGAGGACAAACCACGCGGAAGCTGGTGGGCCTGTGACATCCCGACTCGGCAAAGCGATCCTAGGATGGCAGGCTAGCTAGGGTAGTGGAATGTGGGACACAGGAATGAATCGAATCATATATCGAAAAGGGGGAAACTAATCATTAGAGGCGCCTTTTGGTGGAATGGCTGGAGAGTTGGAAGAACTCCAGGCTTAAGCGGGCTCGCTTAACAGAAATCTCAGGATGGGTGACCTCCTGGGAAGTTTCCCATTTCACCTGCGGGACAAAACCGTGCGGGTAGGGCATGCGGGGACTACATTGAGGTGTAGGGCGTTCGTGGACTACACCAAAGTGGACAGTTCCTTTGGTGATTAGAGTCGGGGCGTGACAGCTGTGAATACTCAAATTTTGAGGCTCAGAAGAGCCAGTTTTCCCGGACTGCAAATAGTCCGGCCGGGCCGGAGGCCATTCGGAAAGTTCACCGGAAGTATGCCAATATGGTACTTGAAACGTCCGAAAAATTACAAGGATCACGGAACTGGTCCCAGAATATTTTTTGGAGGTCCGGAACTTCCAGAAAAACCCCCGAAACAAAAAATAGCAGAACCACCGGCCTCGGCGGCTCAGGCCGCCGGACCCGGCGGCCCAGGTCACCGGACCCGGCGACCAGGTCGCCGAGCTCCGGCAGCCCAGGCCGCCGAAACAGTCCGTTTCGCTTATAAATACAGTCCCGGTGTGACCTTTCAACTCACTCAGTCTGTGTTGACGGACGCTCCTTCTCCCCTACGCTCCTTGCGTTTTCTTTTACTGCTTTTCTGCATTTTTAATTTAGCTTTTATTGCTTTCTTGCTTTAATATTTGGCCACTTAAATTAAATTAATTCTAAATTAATATTCTCCAAACGAGGAGCTTAATCCGGAGTTTTTCAAGCTGAAGCTAAGAAGCAGTCACCGGTTAACTCAGGTAAATAAACAAAACTCTGCTCATTTAATTTTAGCACTTCATGCATATTTCTCTTCTACTCCTAATAACTCTACAACTGCATAAATGGATTCATGTCATCATTTAGGCAAATAAACTGCCTTAATTAAATATGATTAAGCTTGAATGCCCGGTTAATTAATAATCATGGTATTAAGCTTAAATCCGACAATATCGGCTAAAAGAGACCTAGTTAATTAATAACTACGGTTAATTGCCTTTATTTCGAACATTCTGGCTTAAGTCCAATTAATCAATAATTGTGGCTAAAAAGCCTAAATCACATCAACTTTTGGCAACAATTGCCTAAATCAATTCTTTTTGGCTAAAAGCCTTCAAATAATTAATTTTGGCGACAAACGCCCAAATCAATCAAACTTTTGGCAACAAATTGCCTAAATCAAGCTTTTGGCTAGAAACCTTCAAATACCAACTTTTGGCACAAATGCCTTAATCACTTTGGCGACAAATCGCCTAACCATTTTCTGGCAACAAATTGCCTAAATCAACTTATTTTGGCTAAACGCCTTAAAATAATCAATTTTGTCGACAATCGCCTAAATCACATCAATTTTTGGCAACAATTGCCTAAATCAATCTTTTTGGCTAAAAGCCTTCAAATCAACACTTTTGGCAACAAATGCCTAAAAGTCAATCAATCTTTGGCAAAATGCCTAAACAAAATGCACGAAGCATACACACACTCATGCATTAAGCATACCCGTTCAAAGCCCTCTAAAAGAGGCCAATCGAACTACGTTGACTTTGATCTTCCATTCAAACGGAAGTACGTAGGCACGTTTGGGATTTAAGCCCGAGCGGCAAGTCAAAATCACATAAACATCTTCAATTACATCATCTTCCTTGCAAAGCATTCATTATTTTGGTTAGTTCATCAGCATGACATAGTCTCGGGATCCACCTCGGGTTCGAAGATTGTGCCTTAAATTTTGGGTTAATTAATCTAGCATTTAGGTTAATTAAAATTGGAGTCACTTAGGGTTTTTTTCCTAGTTTACCCTAAAATAATTAAACAAGGTGGCGACTCATACATTCACGTGCATTTCTGCCCTTAGTCACATGCATTCATATGCCATGATGTTTGGGGAGGGGTTCACAGTTTGGCGACTCTGCTGGGGAATATTAATTATGTAATCTTTTTGCATAAAAGTGGACTACGATTGCTGTGTAAACTAACCTGCCCTTCTTTAGGGTATTATTTTACAATGCTTTGTTTTGCAGGGTACCTTGACACGAATCAAGTATTCTTTCTTTAAGAATACTGGATAAAGAAATTTGGACTTAATTGTAAAGTTTAATGAAAACATTTAAATTTGTTGATTTATTTGCACGATTGAGAATCTTTTTCTCCATTGCATAAAAAATGAATTTCTTCTCTCTCTGTTCAAACTTCTGAGTCTGGATAGCAAGTAGCGCTGATCGGCAGGTATCTTTGATTATGTCGACGGACAGCCAAAGCGTCCTCCCTATTACTGCAAACCATCCCTAATCCTTTTGGGGATGGCCCATGGGCATGCGTACTGTTGGACCCACGCGAAACTCTTTGTTTCACATGTGGTTAGGTATATCCATGCTCAAGGTTCAAGGGTCCCTTTATAAGCCTATTCTCTATTTGCGTCATAGCCTATAGAACCTATCCCTTAGGACTGTATGCACCCAATGATGTGAAGCATATCATGAACAGATTATGACGTGATGTTGTGCGCATTCATGCATTCATCCCATACTTCACAAAAAAAGGGGGGTCTGGAAAATGATAAAAAAGAAAATCTTGAAAAAAAAACATTCCATTTTAAAGCTGGAAAATCACATTTTGGTCCCTGAGACCTGAAAAATTACATTTTGGTCCCTAGGACCTGAAAAATTACATTTTGGTCCTAAAATTCACATTTCGGCCCCTAAGGCCCAAAAATTCCCAATTTGGTTCCAAAGGCCCAAAAGTTCACATCTTGGCCCCAAAGGCCCAAAAATTCCCAATTTGGCCCCAAAGGCCCCGAAAATTCACATCTTGGCCCCTAAGGCCCTAAAATTCCCATTTTGGCCCCTAAGGCCCTAAAATTCACATTTTGGCCCCTAAGGCCCAAAAGTTCACATCTTGGCCCCAAAGACCCAAAAATTTCCAATTTGGCCCCAAAGGCCCAAAAGTTCCCAATTTGGCCACAAAGGCCCAAGAATTCCCAATTTGGCCCCAAAGGTCCCGAAAATTCACATCTTGGCCCCTAAGGCCCTAAAATTCACATCTTGGGCCCTAAGGCCCTAAAATTCACATTTTGGACCCTAAGGCCCAAAAATTCTTAATTTGGCCCCAAAGGCCCAAAAATGCCCATTTGGCCACAAAGGCCCAAAAGTTCACATTTTGGCCCCTAAAGCCTAAAAAAAAAAATTTTTCTTTGAGAACTTAGGGCCATTCGAAAAGTCGAGGTGTCCAGCCCTAAGCACTCTACCTTACATATCACATCCCATTAGGTCCTATCCTAGGTGTCCTAGCATACCAACACTACCCTACCTCACACTATCTCACATACCCTATGAAAACACCTTATATAGGATAGTCTAATCGTTTTGGCTGTGTCCTTTCACAGGTACCCCTCCAAAGACCACCTGTACCCGAAACACCAACTGAGCTCTCATCCACAAGTCCAACAACTCCAACTGCACCAATGGCATCACTTACTGACATCCAAAACCTCATTGAACAACTGGAGGCCAGAATGGAGGTTAGAATGAATGAGGCATTGGCCGCCCAAAGGACTGCCCTAATAGCTGAACTAGGTGGTGGTAATGGAAATGGAGCTTCAGCCAGGGGAAGCGGACCTGCTGCCTCCAATCAGGGACCCGGTGCTGCACCAACGTCCTCCAACCCTGCCCTGGATGACATGCCCTCTGGAATTGCTTCTGAGCTGGAAGCTCAGAAAATGAGAGAGAAGCTGGAATTGTTGGAAAGGTCTATTATTGCCCTCAAGACACACAAGGAAGTGGTGGACATGGACTCCTTGTCCTTGTTCCCCGAAGCAAGATTACCTACAAAATTCAAGATGCCAAACATGGACAAGTTTGACGGAACCATTTGTCCCAAAACGCACCTGAAAATGTATGTGGGTGCCCTCAACCCGTTTGGCCTGAACAGCGAGCTCCTTGCTCAGTTGTTTCAGCAATCTCTGACTGGTGCTGCATTAAGATGGTTTGTAAGCTTGGATCGTTCCAAAATGAAGAATTGGGAGGACATATGTAATGCTTTCAACACGCAGTACCATTATAATATCGAAGTGGATGTTACCCGGAGGGAGCTGGAAACCACTAAACAAAAGAACAATGAGCCCTTCTCCTCGTTCCTTTCAAGGTGGAGAGCCAAAGCTGCTCAAATGATCAACCGACCCTCTGAACAGGAACAAGTTGACATAATAATCAAGAATTTACTGCCTGTCTACCAGTCACAACTTCAAACACAGTACTTGCCTACGTTCCAATCACTTATTGCGACTGCAACTAAGGTGGAAGACTTAATCCAGTTGGGTCAACTCAAAGAAGACTCATACAAGAAGCAGAATCATGCTGGACTTTGAAAAACCGTCTACAAGACCTGGTTGACAATGGGTCTATCATCCCTAAGAGCAAGCTGAACATCAACCAATCCCTTGCCTAACCATGGGATTAATGCAAAAAAAAATTGCTGAACAAGAATCGTTCGATCCTTTCGAACTTTTCTTAGAAATGAATGAAGTTCGTGTCTGAGAAGGTTGAGATCAAACCTCCAAAAGAACAAAGGAATTGTTCAAGGCCAACAACAACCTGTCTGATCGATTTAAGCATCGAGAAGAACAAAGTCACTATAGTCAATCCCATCCTAGTCCATCATAGTTCACCCAGAGTCTATCTTTTAGGGTCTCGTTTTTCTTTTCATTTTCATTTCCATTCAAGTTTTCACTTGTAAATCTAAGTGTCTTTTGTACACAAATTTTGTCTTATCAATAAAAAGCGATCAGTTTACGTTCCAATCATGTTTATACTCTTTCCTATCCTTTCCTGTGAAAGCACAAAAAAAAAATCGAAAAAAATAATAATAAAAAATAAAAAAAAATGATGATAAAAAAAAAAGATAATAAAAATTGGCAAAGAAAAATGCATTCATTTGCTCTGCATCAATCAAAACTGGGGGCATCCTAAGAAGCGCCATCAAAGGGGAAGTTTTGAAGGGTAATCATGGAAAGGATCCAGCAAAGGGTACGCAAGACTTCAAACAGTACCGAGGCAAAGCCGATTGAAGGGGTTAGGGCCAGAATGGTTTCTCCGAAAACCCAGGAATGGAAGATGCTCCGACAGAGAGGTGTCTGAATTTTGAGCTTAAAAGCAACAGAATAAAGAAGTTATGTTTGGAATTGGGTTGGGTCTGCACGAAGTCGCAATGCTATCCATACACTACTCAAGTTATCTTAGAATCAAGTTGCCTCGAAATTCTTTATGGAGAGGCCGCTTCTAAGCAAGCAAAAGGAAAAACGGGACAAAAGGAACCCCTGGTCAAAAGGAAGCAAACAAGCAAAAGGAAAAAATAGGTCAAAAGGAACTTCTGCACAAAAGAAAGAAATCAAGGACAAAGCTACAGGAAATCAAGTTGTCAAAAACGGGTCAACTGCAAGCTCTCCGTTAAATTCAAGCCCATCAAGGGTAGATGACAAATCATTTCAGCCATAAGGACAAAGTCCAAGCGGCTGCTCACATTTTGAAAAAGCAAGTTAAAAGAAGCATTCATTTCCACAAATTGGATGACAACAAACACCTTGAAAATCAAGCGCCAGGCATGGCACAAGTACAAGTGTCCTTATAAACAAGGATCATTTCTCAAAACAAGGAAAAGGAAGAGTCTCCTCAAAATTCCTTATGGAGAGGAGAACCGTTGAGGAAATAAGTTTCAAATTCGGAGGAGGATAAAGTTCAAGAAAAGGGATCAAATTAACCTCAAGAATTCAAACCTGGCGAAGCCACAAACTCAAAGCATAAAAGCTTCTTCAACACTCAAGCCACTCAAGTTACCACCACAATGTGGGTATTCAAAACTCTTTGTGATGAATACAAGTCATATTTCAGTCAACCAGTGGTAAAACCACTACAACAACAAAGTCAGATTCGCCTAGGGTCATCACTATCATACGAGCTCGAGTCAATAAGTTGATTCAACATCATCAAAGTCGGGAATGAATCCCGTAAAGACATCAAGTAGGGAAGGAATCCCGCAAAGACATCAAGCCTGGAAGGAATCCCGCGAAGAAATCAAGTCAGAAACGAATTCTGTATCGACATCAAGTCGGGAAGGAATCCCGCAAAGACATCCAGTCGGGAAGGAATCCCGCAAAGACATAAAGCCGGGAAGAAATCCCGCGAAGAAATCAAGTCAGAAATAAATTCTGTATTAATATCAAGCCGGGAAGAAATCCTGAGAAGAAATCAAGGCAGCAATGAATTCTGCATCAACATCAAGTTGGGAAGGAATCCTGCAAAGACATCCAGTCGGGAAGGAATCCCGCAAAGACATCAAGCCGGGAAGAAATCCCGCGAAGAAATCAAGTCAAAAATGAATTCTGTATTAATATCTAGTCGGGAAGGAATCCCGAAGAAATCAAATCGGAAATGAATTCCACAATCAGCATTAAGTCGGAATTGAATTTTGCCCCAACAGCAAGTCGGAAATAAATTTCGCACCAAGACGGAAAGGAATTCCGCACTAACATCAAGTCGGAGATGAATTCCGTACCAGCCGAGCACGAAGTTCGCATCCCGGGAGGAACTACGAAAGACCTGATTCTCCCCATCCCCCGAAGAGTTCTTGGAGATACGTAGGCAGCCGCAAAGGCACGGTCACAAACATAAGTTTGCATCATAAAAAGCATTTTCTCTTTGCCAATATAAAAAAATAAAAAAATAAAAAAAAAGAGAAGAAAAGAAAAATAAAAAGCTGGAGTTGAAAACCCGAAAGGGCGGCTTCAGGCAAGAATTGAGCCCGCTAGGCTGAAAACCCGAAAGGGCGATCTAGGCAAAAGTTAGGGCAAAGAGCCTGCTAGAGTCGAAAACTCGAAAGGGCGGCTACTAGGCAAAAGTTAAGGCAAAAAAAAAAAAAAAAAAGTGCTTTCATGAATTCTTTTAGAGAGTCCATTTTTGTAGGATAAACAGCAAAGTATGTCCTTAAGAAAAAAATCCCTTTCAAAGGTCTCCTTGGGAGTATATAAATCATTTTTTCCAGGAATCACTGAGTTCCTTCGAGTCAAAATTCACTATAAGAAAAATTTGAGTCTCTAAATCGAGTCCCCAATGAGTCTCTAAAATCAAATCTCCATCACCAGTGGTCACTCCACAACGAGTCACAAAACTCAAATCATTCTCAAAAGTTCGTTTTGAAAGCGTCACTCTTTGAGTCATTCCTCGAAAAAAGAGAGAGAGGAAAAGTCAATTCCTCCAAAACAACCCTAAAAATGTCAAACATAATCGTTGAGAGGTAATGTCAAACATAATCGTTGAGAGGTAATCCTTTAATACCTCGTCTCCACTCGGACCATCGTTTCTTCGATCCTTTCAGACGAGCGATGTCATCCACATTGTCCGTTTCCGCGAGTCATATAAGTGGCTTTGTTCTCTTTGATTCCTCAACCGATTGGACAAGTACAACACCAATGTTTTGAAGTATTTCATGGTCAGCACCATTCTGGGGGCAAGAAGTGATAAGAACCTTCACCATTCTCCCATCACAGAAGTAATCACGGAATTTTTAGTCTTTCATTAAGAAGAAATTCTATTTCAGCTAATAGGGGCATCAATTCTCTCAAGCAGGGGGCAAAATCCTCCAAGTCGAATTCAGGGGCAAGTGCTAAAAAAAAACATACAAAACCCAGGGTGGAACCCAACCATCATCAACCTCTTTTACACAAACCCAGGGTAGAACCCGGTTAATGGTTAACCTTTTTCTTACATAAAACCTAGGGTGAAGCCCCAACCAATAACCAACCATTTTTCATCCAAAACCAAGCCATTTGATCATTTCGACTTTAGGTGGACCCTTGGTTCTCAAAGAAAAAAAAACAAAAATAAAACAAATCTCTTTTCAAGCCCTCATTACGAGGCAAAACATCTTTTCAAGTCCTCTAAGAGGCAAAATCTCTTTTCAAGCCCTCATTAAGAGGCAAACCATCTTTTCAAGTCCTCTAAGAGGCAAAACATCTCTTTTCAAGCCCTCATTAAGAGGCAAAACATCTTTTCAAGCCCTCATTAAGAGGCAAAACATCTTTTCAAATCCTCTAAGAGGCAAAATCTCTTTTCAAGTCCTCATTAAGAGGCAAAATCTCTTTTCAAGCCCTCATTAAGAGGCAAAAACATCTTTAAGTTGCAAACATAAATCCATGCATTTGATCATTTCATTTCAAAGAAAAAAACCAACGGCGGGGTTTCCTCCTCTGCCCATCCTCAAAATTTGCTCCTTCAGACAACCACTGGCTCTCATAAATCATTTTTATGATAGCCGGTGGGGGGCAACTGTGAATACTCAAATTCTGAGCCTCAGAAGAGCCAGTTTTCCCAGACTGCAAACAGTCCGGCCGGGCCGGAGGCCATTCGGAAAGTTCACCGGAAGTATGCCAATATGGTACTTGAAATGTCCGGAAAATTACAAGGATCACGGAACTGGTCCCGGAATATTTTTTGGAGGTCCGGAACTTCCGGAAAAACCCCCAGAACAAAAAATAGTAGAACCACCGGCCTCGGTGGCTCGGGCCGCTGAGTCACCGGCCCCGGCGGCCCAGGCCGCCGAAACAGTCCGTTTCGCTTATAAATACAGGCCCGGTGTGACCTTTCAACTCACTCAGTCTGTGTTGACGGACGCTCCTTCTCCCCTACGCTCCTTGCGTTTTCTTTTACTGCTTTTCTGCATTTTTAATTTAGCTTTTATTGCTTTCTTGCTTTAATATTTGGCCACTTAAATTAAATTAATTCTAAATTAATATTCTCCAAACGAGGAGCTTAATCCGGAGTTTTTCAAGCTGAAGCTAAGAAGCTGTCACCGGTTAACTCAGGTAAATAAACAAAACTCTGCTCATTTAATTTTAGCACTTCATGCATATTTCTCTTCTACTCCTAATAACTCTACAACTGCATAAATGCATTCATATCATCATTTAGGCAAATAAACTGCCTTAATTAAATATGATTAAGCTTGAATGCCCGGTTAATTAATAATCACAGTATTAAGCTTAAATCCGACAATATCGGCTAAAAGAGACCTAGTTAATTAATAACTACGGTTAATTGCTTTTATTTCGAATAGTCTGGCTTAAGTCCAATTAATCAATAATTGTGGCTAAAAAGACTAAATCACATCAACTTTTGGCAACAATTGCCTAAATCAATTCTTTTTGGCTAAAAGCCTTCAAATAATCAATTTTGGCGACAAACGCCCAAATCAATCAAACTTTTGGCAACAAATTGCCTTAATCAAGCTTTTGGCTAGAAACCTTCAAATACCAACTTTTGGCACAAATGCCTTAATCACTTTGGCGACAAATCGTCTAACCATTTTCTGGCAACAAATTGCCTAAATCAACTTATTTTGGCTAAAAGCCTTAAAATAATTAATTTTGGCGACAATTGCCTAAATCACGTCAATTTTTGGCAACAATTGCCTAAATCAATCTTTTTGGCTAAAAGCCTTCAAATCAACATTTTTGGCAACAAATGCCTAAAAGTCAATCAATCTTTGGCAAAATACCTAAACAAAATGCACGAAGCATACACACACTCATGCATTAAGCATACCCGTTCAAAGCCCTCTAAAAGAGGCCAATCGAACTACGTTGACTTTGATCTTCCATTCAAACGGAAGTATGTAGGCACGTTTGGGATTTAACCCCGAGCGGCAAGTCAAAATCACATAAACATCTTCAATTACATCATCTTCCTTGCAAAGCATTCATTGTTTTGGTTAGTTCATCAGCATGACATAGTCTCGGGATCCACCTCGGGTTCGAAGATTGTGCCTTAAACTTTGGGTTAATTAATCTAGTATTTAGGTTAATTAAAATTGGAGTCACTTAGGGTTTTTTTCCTAGTTTACCCTAAAATAATTAAACAAGGTGGCGACTCATACATTCACGTGCATTTCTGCCCTTAGTCACATGCATTCATATGCCATGATGTTTAGGGAGGGGTTCACAACAGCATACCATGGAGCTTGTGCTTTAGCTAGACGAAGAAGATGTTCGTGAGGAAATTCTTCATTGATTTGCAATTCTGCTTGCTCTTCCTCCCCCAACTCAAGCCTGGATAAATGATCCGCTACAAGGTTCTCAATTCCTTTTTTATCACAAATCTCTAAATCAAATTCTTGTAAAAGAAGAACCCAACGAATTAATCTAGGCTTTGCATCTTTCTTTTCTAATAAATACTTAATAGCAGAGTGATCAGTGTACACTATTGTTTTAGCTCCAATCAAATGAGCCATAAATTTATCAAAAGCAAAAACAATAGCTAGAAGTTCTTTTTTAGTTGTTGCATAATTTAATTGTGCAGCATTCAACGTGCGACTAGCATAATAAATGACATGCAATTTCTTTTCCTTTCTTTGCCCAAGAACAACTCCTATAGCATGATCACTAGCATCACACATAAGTTCAAAAGGAAGACTCCAATCTGGTTTAGCAATGATAGGTGCTGAAATCAACTCTTTCTTCAACCTGTTAAAAGCATTCAAACACTCTTTGTCAAAATCAAAAGGAACATCTTTAACTGATAAATTACAAAGAGGTTTCGTGATTTTAGAGAAATCCTTGATAAATCTCTTGTAAAATCCTGCATGGCCAAGAAATCTTCTTACTCCTTTTACTAAATTTGGAGGAGGTAGCTTTTCAATTACCTCTATCTTGGCTTTATCTACTTCAATCCCCTTTTGTGAGATTTTATGCCCTAAAACAATACCTTCACTAACCATAAATGGCATTTTTCCCAATTCAAAACAAGGTTAGTGTCCTCACATCGCTGCATTACTAAAGAGAGGTTATAAAGACAAGAATAAAAAGAAAAACCAAACACAAAAAAGTTATCAATAAATATTTCAATAAACTTCTCAACCATGTCAGAGAATATAGACATCATGCACCTTTGAAAAGTTGCAGGAGCATTGCACAACCCAAAAGGCATTCTCCTATAAGCAAAAGTACCATAAGGGCAAGTGAAAGTGGTTTTCTCTTGATCCTCGGGAGTAATAGGTAATTGAAAATACCCTAAATAACCATCTAAAAAGCAATAATAGGGATAACCTGCAAGTCTTTCAAGCATTTGATCAATAAAAGGTAAAGGGATGTGATCTTTGCGTGTTGCTTTTTTCAATTTCCTATAATCAATACACACACGCCAACCTGTGATAGTTCTAGTAGGAATTAACTCATTGTTCTTGTTAGAAATAACTGTCATACCTCCTTTCTTTGGGACAACTTGAACAGGACTTACCCAACTGCTATCGGAAACTGGATAGATAATGCCAGCATCCAAAAGTTTTATAATCTCTGCTTTGACTACCTCTTTCATGTTTGGGTTCAATCTTCTTTGATGCTTAATTAAAGGTTTGTAGTCTTCTTCCATTAAGATCTTGTGCATGCACACACTTGGACTTATTCCTTGCAAATCTGAAATTGAGCATCCTAGGGCTTTCTTATGTTTTCGAAGGACCGCAACAACCTTTCCTCTTGATCAAGTGTTAAGTGAGAAGAAATAATAACGGGAAAAGAATTATTCTCACCTAAGAATGCATGTTTTAAATGAGATGGAAGTTGTTTCAATTCTTGCTTTGGTGATTATTTTAGCACCGGCCCGAGCGACCCGAAAACGCTCGATTTATTTTAATTTTTTTGTTGGAAAAGGTGATCTTTATTAAATGGTGACAAAACCTTTTAGGAACACGATGCCGATAAATCGGTCTTACAAAACATTTTGAGTCGCCACCCATTTTTTCGGCAATGGGACCGTTTCCAATTAAAAAGTGACTTCAATTTAAACCCAATTTTATTTGAGGCCAATTATTTTAAAAGACTGGTCAGGCGCACCAAGTGCGATTCTGGATAAGGGAATTGAGTACGTCGGCTTGTTGGAAGCCGACGCCCGGAAAACCGGCCTCTTTTCACCTACAATTTCTACTTTATTTTAATTTAAAAAAGCCAATTTATTTACATAAACCCAACCCGAATAAATCGAACCGAGTTCCTATGTGGAAAATTATTTAATCGTCCTAAATAAATTCATTCATTGCATTCATAATCATTCAAACCACATCAATCATTCAACCCATAGCAATGAAGTTAAAATAATCAAAAGACCCACTCTTGCCTAATGGTTAAAGGCGGGCCACAAACCGAATCTAAAATACATTCTACCCAATTTAAATTCGATAAACCCTAACAACCCAAAATCATACATGATAATAAATTAACCTACTTGATTTGATTAAACCATAATCTGCCCATTATTGGTTGTTTCTTGAATTATAAAAAGAAATTGAACATTTATTTAATTACACAAAATAAAATAAAAAAATGAAATTATTCTAGAAATACCACGATTATTTATTAACCGGGCATTTAGCCTAAACTTATTTATTTAAGGCAATTTATTTGCTTGAAGATGTCATGAATGCATTTATGCAGTTATAGAATTATTAGGAGTAAAAGAGAAGAATGTATGAAATGCTAAAATTAAATAGGCAGAGTTTAGTTCATATACCTAATTTAATCGACGGCCACTTCTTAACTCCAGGTTAAGCTCCTCGTTAAGGGAATATTAATTAATTTAATTTTAAATGACCAAATAACACAGCAAGAAAATAATAAAGCTAAATAAAAATGCAGAAAAGCAGTAAAGAATCGCAAGGAGCGTAAGGGAGAAGGAGTGTCCGTCAACACAGACTGAGTGAAGAAAACAAAAGGCCCGGGGCCACTATTTATAGGCGAAAAACGGACTGTTTCGGCGGTTGGGCCGCCTATCTCGGCGGCTGGGCCGCCGGGGTTCAGCGGCTGGGCCCCCGGTGCTCGGCGGCTGGGCCACCGGAAGCCAGCGGCTTGGCCGCCGTGCCTGGTGGTTTTGCTAATTCTCGCTCCGGAGGCTTTTCCGGGAGCTCCGGACCTCCGAAAAAAATTTCGGGACCAGTTCCGCGATCCTCGCGACGTCCCGGACGTTTCAAGTACCATATCGGCATACTTTCGGTGAACTTCCAAAATGGCCTTTGGTCCGGTCAGCCTGTTTGCAGTCCGGGAAAATTGGCTCTTCGAGCCTCAAAATTTGGGTGTTCACAGGCACGCCCGCCCAGCCGAGGCGTGCACGCAAAAAAAAAAAAAAAAAAGGGGGGGGGCCCAGCAATAGAATTAATTTTTTTCTTGACTGAAGTAAATAAACATGCATACACATAAGTTGTTAAGTACTAATCAAGTGCAGGTACAGTCAAAGTTCAGTACAAATTACAGCAAAGAAAACAAGTAAAATCTAAGTATCAGCGACGAGGTCTCCTCCTCCTCTGGTCATCAAAGGCCCGTAGAGTCCAGGCTGAAGTTAGTTCCTCCTGCATACCGAGAACTAGCTCCATCATCTGACTGACTAATCCGACGGGAACCTAAAAAAAAAAAAAAAAAAAAAAAATTTCCTTTAAGTCAGTATCAAGTCTCTTATGAATCCTTTTTTTTGGGAAAGTTTTATTAATCTGTACCTCAGTGATGTCATCAGGAGGAAGAGCTAGGCGATTCACATTTCCCAGAGAGACCTCCCGGAGAGACGAAGTACCATCAGGAGTGTAATAGGGAATGCTGTATGGAAGGTGCAAGTTGGCCAAGCCCGGATGAACTGACCCGGTAGCCTCTAAAATAGCCTGGGGAACCCTGAAAGTGCCAACCGAATGGCTAGGGCCAGCCCGAGATGGACCCTCCACCGGAGTGGAAGAAGAGGGACGGGTCGTAGGCCTCCTCTTTGGAGTCCTAGCCGAGGGGCCTGAAGCCCGAGAAGAACGAGTGCCAAGCGGCTGGGAAGGAGTCGACCTCGGAAGACTGTCAAGCCGAGATCCAATAGGCTGCATCAAAAACATCTGGCAAAATTCATCATAATCCCCACTCTGGATAAATTCCATATGCGGAATACCCTCAGTATGGGCATCGGTAAGAATCATCTGTTTGCCCGCTCGCATGTCCTCAGGAGGAGGATGAGGAACGGAGCGACAGCCCCTAATCTGGAAGTCCGCTCTCTCCCCCAGATAATAGCGTCTCAAGACAGGATGTGACAAGATAACCCGCCGCCGAGACAAGGCCTCTGATCGCCGGAAATGGGGATCAGCCTCAATCAAACTTTGGAGTCGGGCATTCATCACCCCCACCTCAACCTATGTAAGAGAAGCAAATGTGTTAATAAATCTTTTTTATTTCCACATACTCAAGGAAAGTTAAAAGGCACTCACCTGCTCCATGGTACAAGTATCAAAGAAGGTCCGCAGGTCCCCTAAAGACTTCTTGCGTAGAACAGACCGGTGATTTGCTCGATACCACCTCCAAGCCAAAGGTACCAACCCTAATCCAAGATCAGTATGAGTCAGCTCTGGGCAGATGTAAGGAAAATACTCAAAAGCCCAAGTCTGCAAAACGAAGGAAAGAATCAGTGAAAAAAAAGAAAAAGAAAAAAAAAGAGAGGCAACACAGAATGAGGATATGTTCTTTACATTACCTCCCAGAAATAGTAGGTCCCGCTGAGCTTACAGTGGCCTCGACTCAGATCGCACATATCATCATACATGCGGCTCAGAATAGCGCCGGCCCAGTCGTACTCAGTAAGATGGGCCAAGTCTTCCAAACTCTTCAGAATAGAAGGATTAAACTTCTCTTTCCTGTTAAACCAGAAGGTCAAAGCAAATAGTAGCAACAGAGTGAATCTAGCTACCTGAGTAGCCGTTAGCTCTCCCTGCCTGTGTCTAGCATAAAT
Source organism: Jatropha curcas (assembly GCF_041381405.1). Lineage (NCBI taxonomy): Eukaryota > Viridiplantae > Streptophyta > Magnoliopsida > Malpighiales > Euphorbiaceae > Jatropha > Jatropha curcas. The sequence continues at coordinate 17,586,522 of NC_143151.1, read as the reverse complement.
GTCGGGGGCCTAGAGGGATAGCCAGTGTCTCGAAATACTCAGAATAGGGGCAGAAGAGCTAGGTCTGACAATTCGGGGCAGGTGTACGCATCCCCGACTTTTTCGATCAATTTCATGTGGATCATGACATCCAAATCTAGTCGGGTGCCACGCCCCCCTCCAACACTCTCATGTACTGATCTAGGTGGTTGCCAAACCTGTAAATATCTAGCAATGCAGGTCACAAAACACCCCACCATTATAGCCCCTTTGTCGGCTCCAGCCACCCTCGCAAATTTTTGGCATAGCCAATATCCAACATTCAACAAAACCCCATTTTCAATAGCCCACAGAAAATATAATTCATTTAAACTTAACACCCCGTCGCTCTCACTCCTTCCAAATATGGTATTAGACAAGAATTTGTGAATGTATCGCAAGGAAGGTTTTTTTAATTTGGATGCTTTTGAATATCTAGGATTATAATTTACTTCACCTGTAAAATTTTGCCAAGCATTGTGTGCACTAAAGAATAATCTTAAGCCACTTTACCTTTTAAGGAACTAAAGAATAATCTTAAGCCACTTTACCTTTTAGGATTCATACATTAGGCTGGATGTAGGCGAGTCCTCTGTTGCTGAGATCCCAATTGACATACTTGACCACAACAACCCGGTCGGAGCCATCATCAGTCCCTCTCATCTGGACTTTTTAAGACATCTTGAGCTGGGTAGGCAGAATTACAAGAGCCTACTGGGTGCGCTGGCTGAGAGATGGTGGGACACCACCAACACTTTCCATTTCCCTTTGGGTGAGATGACGATGACCCCGACTGATTTTTTGGTGATCTCCGGGATTCGTTTTGGCACTCGGCCGATCGAGCTGTATGACGACTGGAGGACTGAGGTCACCCCTGATCGGATGATGGAGCTGACTCGTATCCGGCTATTATCTGTGGGAAACCCAAAAATGTGGCTAATTTCATTCACAGTTAGTTTAAAATCTTGACTAAGAAGCCTAAAGCTAACCCTGCTTGGTGGTGAATCAGGCAAAAATGGGATAAAAGCGTGATAGGAACTTAGAAATTCTAGAGTTAGAGGTGCATAGACTAAATCCTTCATATCAAGAAATTGCCCCCACCCTATTCTCTTAAGTGGTTCTAACACAATATCTCTAAGACCCACTTGTGCTAAAGCAGCCTCATCAATAAATCTATTCGGTAAAATAGGCCGAAGAGTGTTGACGCGTGTTTTTTTTTTTTATGCCCCGCCTGATCCAATGATGATACAAGGATGCAAAATGAATGGGTTAATGCCATCTAGAAGTCTTTTAATCCAAGGATAAATCAAACCAATTTTAAGTTTCTGGTTGGGTAAGTTGTGTCACCCAACTGTCAGTCGTGTCACCCAACTGCCAGTCGTGTCACCCCACTGTCAGTCGTGTCACCCAACTGCCAGTCGTGTCACCCAACTGCCAGTCGTGTCACCCAACTGCCAGTCGTGTCACCCCACTACCAGTCGTGTCACCCAACTGCCAGTCGCGTCACCCCACTATCAGTCGTGTCACGCAACTGTCAGTCGCGTCACCCCACTGTCAGTTGCGTCACGCGACTGCCAGTCGTGTCACCCGACTGTCAGTCGCGTCACCCCACTGCCAGTCGCGTCACGCGACTGCCAGTCGCGTCACCCCACTGCCAGTCGCATCACCCCACTGTGAAAATGAGCTGCGTGACGCAGCTACAGTAGCGTGACGCAGCTGTGTCCTGACCTACCCTATAAATACATCTTTTTCTCATAATTTTTACAGAACAACAGAGAGAGGGAGAGAACAGAAAAAAAAGAAGAGGAACACGATTTTGAAACCCTAAAAAACACACTATAAAGAAACCACAATTAAAACCTTGGAAACAAAGCTTCTGGAAATCTTAACTATCATTTGTTAAGAGATTTGATCCATTTGCAAGCATCAATCTGAGGATTAGGTAATTTCCTTAACACTCTTTGTATTTTTTTTATATATTTTTGTGATTTTAGTAATATTTTTGTGGTTTTAGTAATCTAAGTTTCTTTAAATTATATTCTGTTCATATTTGGCCATTTTTTATGTCTTTAAATCATATTTAAGTAAGAAATGATGTAAATAAAACGTTTAAAAATGAATTCTAGGCTAGGACAGTGCATCACGCAACTGTTCCTAGATGAACAGCTGCGTCACGCAACTGTTCATCCAAGAACAGTTGCGTCACGCGACTGTGCACTATTCACTGTTCACTATTCACTGCTCATGAAGAACAGTTGTGTCACGCGACTGTTCATCCAAGAACAGTTGCGTCACGCGCCTGTTCATCGATTTTTCCGGAAAAATAAAAAAAATAATAATAAATTTTATAAAAAAAATAAAATCTAATTTCTTCAATAAATTTGAAAATGCCCAATTATGAACAGATCACAGTTTAATTAAACTTAGAATACTAAAATGTAATTTTATTTGTTTATTTATATGAATTTTGCAATTTATGTTTAAATGAAAAATAAAATTAAGTTTGTTGATTTATTTATATTTAAGATTAATTTGCATGTTTATTAACAATTTGCATTTCTAGTGTTAAATAATAAATATGCATGATTTTGGGTTTATGGGTTGGATTCAAATCGGGTAGAATGTATTTTAGGTTCGGTTTGTTGCCCGCCTTGAACCATAAGGCAAGAGCGGGTCTTTTTATTTATTTGGTTTGATCGCTTTGATTTAATTGCTTTAATTTGAATAATTGCTATGTGATAATTAGATTTGATTGGGACGATTAATTAATTTTCCACATAGGAACTCGGTTCGATTTACTCGGGTTGGGTTTAAATAAATAAATAATTTGGCTTTTCTAAAATAAAATCAATTAGAAATCGTAGGTTAAAAGAGGTCGGTTTTCCGGGCGTCGGCTTCCAATGGGCCGACGTACCCAATTCCCTTACCTAGAATCGTACTTGGTACGCCTGACCAGTTTTTCAAATAATTAGCCTTAAATAAAAATGGGTTAAATGGAGTCATTTTATAAATTAAAATTGGAAACGGTCCCATTGCCGAAAAAATGGGTGGCGACTCAAAATATTTTATAAGACCGATTTATCAGCATCGCATATCCAAAAAGATTTTTATCACCTTTTTCCAAAACAATAATAAACAAAATAAAAAGACGTTTTTCGAGATCCTTCCGGGGTTCTGGATTTCGGCGAAAACAGATTGGCGACTCTGCTGGGGATTTTGCACCCATTAATCCCCGGTTATTTTTAATAAATTAATGGTTGCAATTAGGAATTGACTCTAAAAGCCTACTTTTTTTTTAAAATAAAAATTGGTTAGAAAAGCCGATGGAAAATTATTAATCGTCCGTATGTGTTTAATTGCTTTCCTTTTCTTTCTAGGATTTTTGCATTCATACCGCATTCCTTGCTTCTCACCTCATTCTACCCGTATCACCCTTCGGTACTGGTGTTAAGTTTGACGGTGGATCTAGCCTAAACCTCGCGTTTTAGGTACATCCATCCGAGAATTAACATTACTACCAACCGCAAGCCTAGTACCTCAAAGGTGCGTCAAAAGGAGTAGGCCCAACAAAGCCCGAATCCTATTTGCGGAACCCAGACTTTGTTCAGCCCAATAAGACTAAAGCCAATGCATATAGTTGAAAACCTTAGTTACTTCCCTTAAGGAAATATCCGGTTCTATTTGCTGTTGTTGTGCCGCATTCATTTCCGAGAGTTGATATCGTCAATCTCAAAATCCCCTGTTGGTTGTCGAGATTAGACCAATTCCTAGGAAACAGATGTCGGAATTTATACCAATGGAATCCGTGTGTGGGAGAAATAAGGTTGGAAGGCATGCATTTCCCAACTCCCGTTCCCCTGTATGTTATAAACTGTACATATGTTGTGACATTCATGCACCATGTAACACTTTCCTTTTCAGCCATGCATTAATAAGAGTTAATTTTCGGTATGGACGTTTGACCTTGATTTTGAGACTGGACCTCAAATTCGTTTTGAATAATATAATGCAATCACTTATAGTGAATCAATACCCAAAAGAAAAGGGAGTTATAAGGGGGTTGCGATTCCTTTGTATTGTCACATTTCTCGCATTATCTGAAAATAAGTGAGAGATTACAAAAGTTTGTAGCAAAACAAAACGAGATCCTGCTTGGGACCATATGTTCTAAGGCAAAAAGTAAGGATACAAAAACAAAAACAAAAAAAAAGTAAAAAAGTAAAAATAAGAAAAATCTCGCTTGAAGATTCTTCCATTCCAAGGCAAAAATTAAGGATACAAAAAAATATAATAAAAATCCCGCTTGGAGATTCTTTCATTCCAAGGCAAAAGTTAGGGACTTGAGAGAAAATAGTCGACTGTAAATTCCAAAAAGGGACGGTCGACGACAGATAATGCCGAAAATGTTTGAATACAAAATAAGTCATTGCCATGTTATTCACACCGAATTTTGGGTCCAGTCGTTGAAATCGAGATCTTATTTCCATACCGGTCATTAGCACATTAGAACTACATTTCTCATTCTATGTGCTGCTATTTCTCATGCATACATGCAGGACCTACTTTAACTCAGGTGTTTATATCTATCAGTCAGAATTGATCCTTCCCGGAAATCACCTCGAGAGCTTGGCACCGGCGCCCTGGTCAACGTTTGGTCAGAGTATCCCAATCCCCGAGCCTGCTCCGTTTAGTCCTGTGATTCATTCAAGTGCTTCGGATTCAATTTCTGATTCATATTTGGTTGGGATGGCTGATAACACTGTGAATGAGACGGGTTTCTCTCCAGCCCAAATAAGGACCATTTCTGAAATAATAGCTGCTGCCCTTGCTCAAGATAGAGCCCAGAACCAAGTGCCGCCTATTTCAAGTAATCAGCCTATAGTGGAGGGAATAGAGGCTCCAGAACACACCTTGGGTCATCAAGCATCAGCTGATAATGCTAGTCCGACTGAGAATGAGCTGATTAAGCAAATAGCAGAGCTAAAGGATAAGGTGGAGAGGATATCTGTTTCGAAAGAAAAAGATCCAGTCATCAATTTTCATGTGACAGAGTATGTCTTGAAGCCCACAAATTCTACTTCTTCGAAGCATACCCTGTTCACAGAGAATGATGACCCGAGCTCCCATTTGTCGGAGTCCATCCGTGTTGCTCAGATGAACCAATACGGCGAAGAGGATGTGTTGCGAGGATTTCCTCAGACATCGTACAAGAACTATAGGAAAAGATATGACGGCCTGGATCTGGGGATACGGAGGGCTAAATTGAATTTTGAAGAACTGTACAATAAAAAGAAAAAGAAGAGCCGAGGGTTTGGTAACTACCGGTCTTCCAGCAGTAATCATAACAGAAATGTTGGTCATGCAGCTACAAACCAATTAGGGAGTAGCAATATAGTTAGAGCTGTTAAGGAGAAAAAGAAAAGGGAATTCACTGATTTGGGCATGCCTTTAAGCGCAGTCATGAGATCCTGCATTGAGAATGGCGTATTGTCAAAGTTGCCAATTAATCCATCTAAGCCTATTCAGGGCAGGTTCGCTGATCAAGACTGTGAATATCATCAGTGTAAAGGTCATTCTACTGATAATTGTCTCAAGCTCCAACACGATATCCAAGATTTGATAGATAGTGGGAAGATCACCAAGCCTCCTGAGCATAATAAGCCGGCGCCCGGAAACCATTAAAGTTAGCTGATGGGCGAATTGAACAAGCTCTTAATCTTTCTTTTTGTTTTTCTGAATATTGCTTTAAGAACAATTTGAATGAACTTCATTTACTATTTCAATCAATGGGAATGAATTTTGATTACTTGTTTTCTTACTTCTCCTGATTGTTATGTTCATGGCATTGATTATACCGCACGCATATTTGGCATAAATGCATTGCATCATTTTGCATTTAACCTAAGCACCGCCCAAAATCTCAAAGAATAATCGAAATCGGATCAGACTTTAAGCTTGAGCTCAAAAACGATCTCCAAGAACGTCTATAGTTATGTTGATATACCGGGGAATCAATAAGCCGATTACAGGACATGTCGTCCCTACCGATTCAAATATCAAGCCAGTAAAGCGGAAAAGGAGACAGGTCAAACTAGAAGTGGCAAAACAAGATGAAGGCTGTGGTTCAAAAAGAGCTAGATGCAAGTTTCTGGGAAGGTAATGCATTACCCTGAATGGGCAGCGAATATAGTCCCTATGCTCAATAAAGATGGGAAACTAACAGCCCGTGTCGACCAAAGCCTTGCCCAAAGATGATCTCCCTCTTCCACACATGGATGTCCCGAGTGACAGTACTGTAGGAATGACATGTTATTTGTTACAAAAAAAAAATCAAAAAATCAATCAAAAAAAAAAAAAAAAAAAAGAGGGAGAGAGAATGATTGTTTCTACAGTAAGCGGGTATATCCAAGGACTTTGAAAAAGGGAGATTCAATGCTGATCAGATTGTTAGACCACGAATCCCAGAGTCAACCTAGAGGGAAATTCAGACCCAATTGGCATGGACCATTCAAAATCCAGAAGCTGTCGGATAAGGGTGCCGCTGAATTGGTCACTTCGGAAGGGAAGCCTGTCAATCGGATTGTCAGTCAGGATCAAATGAAGAGATTCAATGTCTGAAATGATGATTTCGATTAAAATATATATATATATATAATAAAAAAAAAGAGAGGGCTAAGTTGAAAACCCGAAAGGGCGGCTTAGGCGAGAAATGAGCTCGCTAGGTTGAAAACCCGAAAGGGCGGCCTAGGCAAAAGTTAGAGCATAATAAAAATAAAAATAATAATAAAAAAAATGATAATAATAAAAATAAAGAGTTTTGAGATTAATGCATGGTGCTTAGTTTAAATGCGAAATCTATGCCATGCATTTGTGACATCCTTGCAACTGGTTGCTCAATGTCATTGACCTGATTAGAAGGAGAATAAGCAAATGAGTAGTTAGAATGAATAACCATTGTATTGAAATAATTTCTCTTCACTTCTGTATAATGTTGAAAGAAGTAAGTGCAATAAAGAGCTTGATTCTCAAATTCTTCTGCCCTTTTGTTTCTGGGGCATGATCGTCGATTACAAGACATTCCTCTCTGCCTATGTGGTCAGCATTTGCTCATTTGTTTTGAAGATGTGTAGCTGTTGGTCCTGCCCGGGTATTGGATTCTCTTAGACAGCGATCGGAAGGTCAAGTGCCATTTTCTCGACGATTTCTTTGGAAAGATCAATAAAACCATGGATAAAACCTTAGTACTCATGTAGGTTCATGCATACATAAAGAAGTTGCATATGTTGTTTTTGTTTGATCTGTGCAGGTAATAAATAGTCATACCATTCTTGTTCTCCCCAAGCGTAAGCTTTTGTATTTATATCAAATAATTCATTTTTATGAGCATTTCTTTATTAACCCTAGGGCAGGAGGCCCAAATAACTAACACGACAAATAATTTCGAAAGAAAAGTTTTGTTGTCTGGTGTTATCCATGTGTGTAGGAATTAATAAAGGCAGAATCAGCAAATTCATTGATTCAAAGAAAGCAGATACATTAAATAGGAGCTCAAAGCTCGAGCTCAAAAGAAGACAGAGAAAGCAATAACAACATTTATTTCAGTAAGGGCTACCATCAGACACCGATCCTTGCAGAACTTAACATCATCATGGGGTAAAAAACCAGTTCACATACTCGGGTGTCACAGTGTCCTGCATCACTCCTTCACCTAGGGACCTGGTGTTTCGGTTTCGCCAACGGTCAGCCAAATTGGTCAGCAGATGCAGCGTCATGAGACCACTCTCAAAGTTATGAATTCTGGGAATGCGCTGTATCATACCGTATTGACGGCTGATCCTGTCTGGGAAATAGGCCATGGAACGGTCTAGACTAGCGTACAACACATAGTTGAGGTTCATGCTTCCAATAGTGACCAGTCTGATCCTCCACCAAGGACAAGTCCACCGAATTCTCGAGTTATCCCCAAAGTCGAAATGTCCTCTAGTCCGAGACCTAAAGTTAGCAGGGCCATAGGTTGGAATCAAACGAGCTGGGACTGGAAGAATCAGGCTTAACTTGTCTAGAGCCCAGGCTTGCAGTAACATTGGACAACCACGATGATGAACATTGAAGTTGGTGATGTGAAGGGCAATATCCCTGACCCAGCACATCGTTTCCCCCATGATCATCATGAATACGGTACGATGATACAGTTGCATGTCACGAACAACTGTCAGAAGACGGAAGTCTCCAACTCCGGGTTGACGGTTCTTCATGGCATACACATTTAACAGCAAGAAGCAACAAGCTTGAATCCAAGAGTTATCTAGATCCATGGCTAGAACCTTACTCAGAAAAGGCTCTAAAGGAAGACCTTGATCCGTGTTTATGCCATCAGGAAGGTAAACCGGGCACAGGGCCGCAATTTCGGCTAGATCATATCTGGGTCCTGGGGGCAGGGCCGGAGTTTCATTTTGTGTAGGATGATGGTCCATCACGGCGCACATTTCCTCATAGGTCAGAGTTATTTCAGCGTCCTCAAACCGAAAAACCATGGTGTTAGGATTGAAGTGCGTAACGAGCCAAGACAAGAAGCCATGGTTAGGTTTTAGGTCTTTGAAATATTTCAACCAGGCGAGTTGGTCCATAGGGGGAATCTGCCATAAGTCGTCAGGGATGGATTGGACGAAGGATGAAACTTGGTTCCTGAAAGCCATGGAAAAGGATTATCTAAGGAATGGATTTGTTTTGAATGCTGGGTGTGAAGAGGCCGTAAAAGGAAGCCTTCATTTATAGAAGTGTAAAGGGTTTCATGAACGAAGCACCATCATTATCAGACCTGATATTTACCGTCAATAGTGGTTGGAAGAGCATTTATGCGTAGGTCGCTCCAGTTGGCGGACATTTATGCCTACGTTAATAAGAAGGACAGTTTGTACAATAAGGAAGTTAAGCCTTTATGATCGCATTAACCGAGAAAGGATGGTTGAGCCATTAAGTCCGCATTCACCAAGTGGACTGCCCTGTCAGGTAAGTACTACGATCCACTTCTGTTTCTAATTGATTTTTGTCGTGTTTCACTTTAAGTTCCTTATTTAGTCTTTTATTTCATTTCCGTATTTACAATAAATTGGTTGGTTGATCACTAACGAGGTAGACCACTCTTGTGAATAAGTGGGACCCTGCTATTTTGTGTTTTTGTGTTTATATTTTGTTTTTGCAGGAATAAAATCTCACAAGTTGTAAGAAATACACATATAAACGATACTGTAATAAAAGCAAATATACTGTAAAAATGTAAAATAATGTCATAAAATTAATAGAACTGTACATATAATCCTACAAACTACAAAAATGTTTCAAAAATGGTCAAAAAACAGGAGCCTGGCTAGCGACGCCTCCGGCTCGGACCAGCAGCTACCTGAGGGGGTAGAGAACAGTTGCGTCATCGGATGAGGAACCATCATCATCTTCTCCGGAGAAGTCTAGCGGAATCCCCTCCACCTCTAACCTTGTCCGAAGTCGATCCACCTCCAGCTGGAATCGGGTAACGGCGCTGGATTGGCGAGACTGGTGCCTCCGCAACCTCCCAGTCTCCAAATCCTGTAAGAGCAGAAATATGTAAGAAGGGTATGCAGACAAAAGAAGAAGAAAGTAACGCATATGAGATACATACCCTCTCATCGCGGTCAGCGTAGAGTCGAGCGATGTAAGACCGGGCGAAGCCGAACCGCTGGCACACCTCCTGATACCTCTGAGCAGGCATCTGCAAGCACAGAAAAGAACATTTGGTGCAATTGCTAAATGAAATGGTTAGAAGAAACTTACTTATAAGTAAGCGCTGGGCCCAAGCCCACCTCTCTAAGTCCAAAAGAAGGAGGGGCCCATCAACAACCCTCAAGCCCAAAGGAAGGGCCCATCACACTCGTTAAGCCCACAAGGCCCAAATGGTCCGTTTAAAGCCCATAGTGACCCGTTCAAGCAATTTGACGTCGATATGCAGTTCGTACACTTCAGCGATTTTGTCTACTCACCGCACAGGGGGGAGGAGCATCAAATTGCCCAAATTACCCTCAGGTAAGTTTTCTCTCAAACACTGCATCAGGAAGGGTATACCTGAAAATTCAGGCTTAAAATTCTTCTGGCCTAAAATTTTTACTAAATTTTTGCAAACCTTTCAAACCAAAATTTGACAATAAACATTGAAGGTCTGCCTAAGAAGATGATACTTTTGGTCCTAAGTCGGAATTTCAGACTGGGGGCAAAAGTATAATCTTTTGCCCTGATGCAAACTTTTGAAATTTATAATTAATGCATGGGGGCATATGATGTCCCAACATTCTTCTAACAAAAAGGCAAGGTCTGTTTGTACACAGATATTGCTCTTTTTCTGTTGAACAATTTTTCAGGTCAACCGATGATGGTTTTTTGAAGCCGATAGGTCCCACCAAGCAGTGATGGTGTATTACGAAGCTGTTTGGATTATTTTTCTCGATTAGTGATGGTGCTGTTGCGAAGCTGATCGAGTCAACTCTCTTACTGATTAGTGATGGTGTTGTTGCGAAGCTAATCAGGACACCTTCAATGACCGAACAGTGATGGTGTATTGCGAAGCTGTTTGGATTATTTTTCTCGATTAGTGATGGTGTTGTTGCGAAGCTAATTGAGTCAACTCTCTTACTGATTAGTGATGGTGTTGTTGCGAAGCTAATCAGGCCAATTTCAATTCTCCCACCGAACAGTGATGGTGTATTGCGAAGCTGTTTGGATTATTTTTCTCGATTAGTGATGGTGTTGTTGCGAAGCTAATTGAGTCAACTCTCTTACTGATTAGTGATGGTGTTGTTGCGAAGCTAATCAGGCCAATTTCAATTCTCCCACCGAACAGTGATGGTGTATTGCGAAGCTGTTTGGATTATTTTTCTCGATTAGTGATGGTGTTGTTGCGAAGCTAATCAGGCCAATTTCAATTCTCCCACCGAACAGTGATGTTGTATTGCGAAGCTGTTTGGATTATTTTTCTCGATTAGTGATGGTGTTGTTGCGAAGCTGATCGAGTCAACTCTCTTACTGATTAGTGATGGTGTTGTTGCGAAGCTAATCAGGCCAATTTCAATTCTCCCACCGAACAGTGATGGTGTATTGCGAAGCTGTTTGGGTTCTCTTCCCGGTCAATGATGGTGTATTGCGAAGTTGGCCAGGGCATTCAAATCCTTTAGGCTGATCAAACTAAGCCTCGGAGGTGTCTTCAAAGCCGATCAAACCGAGCTTTGGAGTTATTCACATATTCAACGGAAGCCGACAAAGCCGATCAAACTGAGCTGAGGAGGTGACAAGATGAATCCATTCAAATCCTTCAGGCCGATCAAACTGAGCCTCGGAGGTGTCTTCAAAGCCAATCAAACCAAGCTTTGGAGTTATTCACAGATCTGACTGGAGCCGATGAAAGCCGATCAAACCGAGCTGAATAGGTGGCCAGATGATCAAATCAATCCAACATCTTTCGAACCGACCAAACTGAGCTTCAAGGATGATTACGAAATTGAAGGCGCGTCAATGGACCACTTTAACATTAATCGTTTATACAATTAATGATAAAGTGGGGGGGGCAAACTGTTGACGCGTGTTTTTTTTTTTATGCCCCGCCTGATCCAATGATGATTCAAGGATGCAAAATGAATGGGTTAATGCCATCTAGAAGTCTTTTAATCCAAGGATAAATCAAACCAATTTTAAGTTTCTGGTTGGGTAAGTTGTGTCACCCAACTGTCAGTCGTGTCACCCAACTGCCAGTCATGTCACCCCACTGTCAGTCGTGTCACCCAACTGCCAGTCGTGTCACCCAACTGCCAGTCGTGTCACCCCACTACCAGTCGTGTCACCCAACTGCCAGTCGTGTCACCCCACTGCCAGTCGTGTCACCCAATTGTCAGTCGCGTCACCCCACTGTTAGTCGCGTCACGCGACTGCCAGTCGTGTCACCCGACTGTCAGTCGCGTCACCCCACTGCCAGTCGCGTCACGCGACTGCCAGTCGCGTCACCCCACTGCCAGTCGCGTCACCCCACTATGAAAATGAGCTGCGTGACGCAGCTATAGTAGCGTGACGCAGCTGTGTCCTGACCTACCCTATAAATACATCTTTTTCTCATAATTTTTACAGAACAACAGAGAGAGGGAGAGAACAGAAAAAAAAGAAGAGGAACACGATTTTGAAACCCTAAAAAACACACTATAAAGAAACCACAATTAAAACCTTGGAAACAAAGCTTCTGGAAATCTTAACTATCATTTGTTAAGAGATTTGATCCATTTGCAAGCATCAATCTGAGGATTAGGTAATTTCCTTAACATTCTTTGTATTTTTTTTATATATTTTTGTGATTTTAGTAATATTTTTGTGGTTTTAGTAATCTAAGTTTCTTTAAATTATATTCTGTTCATATTTGGCCATTTTTTATGTCTTTAAATCATATTTAAGTAAGAAATGATGTAAATAAAACGTTTAAAAATGAATTCTGGGCTAGGACAGTGCATCACGCAACTGTTCCTAGATGAACAGCTGCGTCACGCAACTGTTCATCCAAGAACAGTTGCGTCACGCGACTGTACAGTTGCATCACGCGACTGTACAGTTGCATCACGCGACTGTGCACTATTCACTGTGCACTATTCACTGCTCATGAAGAACAGTTGTGTCACGCGACTGTTCATCTATGAACAGTCGCGTCACGCGACTGTTCATCCAAGAACAGTTGCGTCACGCGCCTGTTCATCGATTTTTCCGGAAAAATAAAAAAAATAATAATAAATTTTGTAAAAAAAATAAAATTTAATTTCTTCAATAAATTTGAAAATGCCCAATTATGAACAGATCACAGTTTAATTAAACTTAGAATACTAAAATGTAATTTTATTTGTTTATTTATATGAATTTTGCAATTTATGTTTAAATGAAAAATAAAATTAAGTTTGTTGATTTATTTATATTTAAGATTAATTTGCATGTTTATTAACAATTTGCATTTCTAGTGTTAAATAATAAATATGCATGATTTTGGGTTTATGGGTTGGATTCAAATCGGGTAGAATGTATTTTAGGTTCGGTTTGTTGCCCGCCTTGAACCATAAGGCAAGAGCGGGTCTTTTTATTTATTTGGTTTGATCGCTTTGATTTAATTGCTTTAATTTGAATAATTGCTATGTGATAATTAGATTTGATTGGGACGATTAATTAATTTTCCACATAGGAACTCGGTTCGATTTACTCGGGTTGGGTTTAAATAAATAAATAATTTGGCTTTTCTAAAATAAAATCAATTAGAAATCGTAGGTTAAAAGAGGCCGGTTTTCCGGGCGTCGGCTTCCAATGGGCCGACGTACCCAATTCCCTTACCTAGAATCGTACTTGGTACGCCTGACCAGTTTTTCAAATAATTAGCCTTAAATAAAAATGGGTTAAATGGAGTCATTTTATAAATTAAAATTGGAAACGGTCCCATTGCCGAAAAAATGGGTGGCGACTCAAAATATTTTATAAGACCGATTTATCGGCATCGCATATCCAAAAAGATTTTTATCACCTTTTTCCAAAACAATAATAAACAAAATAAAAAGACGTTTTTCGAGATCCTTCCGGGGTTCTAGATTTCGGCGAAAATAAAGAGATAATTTTGTGTACCTTTCTTGTTGATCGGATGAGGCAAACTCGAATGGAAGTGCAGGAGGTAAAGGAGGTTGAGGAGCCGTGGAGGATCGCGTAGTTGAACGCTTTCTAGCAGCAACGGAGGTTGCGGGTCTAGTGCGTTTGTACCTAGGAGAAATTGTTGAAGTTGATTATGTGAAAATTTTGGGTGGAGAGTGTTTGATTTGAGAGAAAAGGGAGAAGAAAAGAGAAAATTTGAGAGAAAAGGGTGACGGCTAGGGCGTGCGAGATGGAAAAGAGAGGGTTTGAAGGCGTGCTCTTTAAATAGGGGCGCCAATTAATAAGTGGGTCTGATCGTGGCACGGCCGTGCTGATGAGCACGGCCTGGGCGTGCTTTCCTCTGACCTGCAAAATAAAAGAAAAGGCGTACCTGACACGGGCGTGCTAATGGGCACGCCTGGGGCGTGCTCTTCTCTGCCTCTCGAATTGAAAAGTGCCTGTGGATAGCACGGGCGTGCTATCTGGCACGCCTTGGGCGTGCTTGTCCCTACCTCTCAAGTGATCTTTTCCCCTCTTCAGTAGCACGGGCATGCCACTTAGCACGGCTAAGGCATGCTCTTCTCTGACCTTCAAGTGTGGTTGTCCCTTTTCTATGGCACGGGCGTGCTGATGGGCATGCCTGGGGCATGCTGTTCTCTGACCTTCAAGTGTCAGAACTCTGGAAAAATGCACGGGCGTGCTTCGGGGCACGCCTGGGCGTGCTGGCTTCTCACCTCATGGCACGGTTGTGCCATTTAGCACGGCTAGGGCGTGCTCTGTTCTGGATTTCCACTTTTTCCTACAAAAATTCTAACTAAAACAAAAGAACACTTATGGAGAAAATTTGGGGGATTTGACAAATAAAATAGAGAATAAAAACAAATAAATGGACGAAAAATTTAGCAAGAAAAGTAGATGGGTTGTCTCCCACAAGCACTTTTGTTTAACGTCGTTAAGTTCGACGCACTTATCCTAGTTTAGGCTAAGCAAGACCAATTGTACTCTTGATGGGTTCAAAGTTTTCATTATGATAGCTTCTCAAACGTTGAGCATTTACCTTGAAACTTCGATTCGACTTACCATCCACTATTTCAATCGCGCCATGAGGAAAGATTTCCTTGATCGTGAATGGTCCAGACCATCTAGAGCGCAACTTACCAGGGAATAACCAGAGCCTAGAGTTATAGAGCAACACCTGCTGGCCTACCTTTAGATCCCTCATGATAATGCGCTTATCGTGCCATTGTTTAGTGCGATCTTTGTATATTTTAGCACTTTCATAAGCATGGAGGCACAATTCATCCATCATGTTTAGCTGTAACAAGCATTTTTGTCCCACTTCTTTGGCATTAAAGTTAAGAAATTGAATGGCCCAAAACGCCTTATGTTCTAACTCTACAGGAAGATGACAAGCCTTACCATACACCGTGCGATATGGAGACATACCTATAGGCGTTTTTGAATGCCGTTCTGTAGGCCCATAAAGCATCGTCTAGCTTTTTGGATCAATCCTTTCTTGATTGTCCAACAATGGTTTCGAGGATCTTTTTGATTTCTCTGTTAGTGACCTCTACTTGTCCACTTGTTTGAGGATGATATGGAGTACCTACACGATGAGTGACACCATATTTTGCAAGAAGGGAATCTAAATATTTATTGCAAAAATGCTTACCTCCGTCCGTGATTATTGCCCTAGGAGTACCATGCCTTGTAAAAATGTTTTTCTTGATGAAGCTCATTACACTTTTGGCATCGTTATTTGGAAGAGCAACAGCCTCTGCCCATTTTGACACATAATCCACCGCCACTAGAATGTATTGATTTGAATACGATGGTGGAAAAGGTCCCATGAAGTCCAGACCCCATACGTCGAAGATTTCGACTTCAAGGATGCTATTTAGGGGCATCTCATGTCTCTTCGAAATGTTACCTAACCTTTGACAATGATCACATAGACGAACATAGTTATAAGCATCTTTAAAGAGATTAGGCCAATACAAACCACTTTCTAGTATACGCGCAGCTGTTTTGCTTGCTCCAAAGTGACCTCCACATTCCATTGAATGGCAGAATTTAAGGACACTTTCTATTTCAGTTTCCGGTATACATCTTCTGAAAAGCTGATCACTGCAATACTTGAACAAAAATGGCTCCTCCCAATAGTAGAATTTGATATCATGAAAAAATTTTTTTCTTTGTTGGTAAGAAAAATTGGGAGGAGGAATTTTGCAAACAAGATAATTAACTATGTCAGCGTATCAGGGGGTTTGAGCATTTGCTACTAGAAGAAGTTGCTCATGGGGAAAGCTTTCATTGATTTGTAACTTGCTTGTATCTTCTTCCCCCAATTCAAGCCTGGAAAGATAGTCAGCAACGAGGTTCTCGGTCCCCTTTTTGTCGCGAATTTCTAGGTCAAATTCTTGTAATAAAAGTACCCAACGAATGAGTCTCGGTTTTGCATCTTTCTTTTCCAGCAAGTATTTGATGGCGGAGTGATCTGTGTATACTATTATTTTAGCTCCAATTAGATATGCCCTGAATTTGTCAAAAGCAAAAATAATAGCCAACAATTCTTTTTCCGTAGTTGCATAGTTTAATTGCGCATCATTCAATGTGCGACTTGCATAATAAATAACATGCAACTTCTTGTCTTTTCTTTGTCCAAGAACAGCTCCTACAGCATGATCACTAGCATCACACATTAGTTCAAAGGGTAAAGTCCAATCTGGTGTAGTGATGATCGGGGCTGAGATTAACTCCTTCTTCAACCTGTTAAAAGCATCTAAACACTCCTTGTCAAAATCAAAAGGAACATCTTTAACTAGTAGATTGCAAAGAGGTTTAGTGATTTTTGAGAAATCCTTTATGAATCTCCTGTAAAACCCTGCATGCCCAAGAAAACTTCTTATACCTTTCACTGTGTTAGGAGGAGGTAGTTTTTCAATTACCTCAATTTTTGCCTTGTCTACTTCAATCCCTTTTTGAGAGATTTTATGCCCTAAGACAATACCTTCACTAACCATGAAGTGACATTTTTCCCAATTTAACACAAGGTTAGTATCTTCACATCGTTGCATTACTAAAGATAAATTATGAAGGCAGGCATCGAAGGAAGAACCAAACACAGAAAAGTCATCCATGAGTATTTCAATAAATTTTTCTACCATATCTGAAAAGATGGACATCATGCATCTTTGAAAGGTGGCAGAGGCATTGCATAGCCCAAAAGGCATTCTCCTATAGGCAAAAGTACCATAAGGACATGTGAATGTAGTTTTCTCTTGGTCTTCAGGAGCTATAGGTATTTGGAAGTATCCTGAATAGCCATCTAAGAAATAATAAAAAGGATAACCTGCAAGTCTCTCAAGCATTTGATCAATAAAGGGAAGGGGAAAATGGTCCTTGCGTGTTGCTTTATTTAGTTTTCTATAATCTATGCACACACGCCAACCTGTGACTGTTCTTGTGGGGATTAGTTTATTGTTTTCATTAGAGATAACAGTCATACCTCCCTTCATTGGAACAACTTGGACAGGACTTACCCAATTACTGTCTGAAATTGGATAAATGATGCCGGCATCTAAGAGTTTGATGATTTCAGCCTTGACTACCTCCTTCATGTTTGGGTTCAGTCGCCTTTGATGCTCGATTGAAGGTTTGTAGTCTTCTTCCATCAAGATTTTATGCATGCACACACTCGGGCTTATTCCTTGTAAATCCGAAATAGACCACCCTAATGCTTTCTTGTGTCTACGTAGAACCTGCAACAACCTTTCCTCTTGATCAAGCGTTAAGTGAGAAGAAATAATAACAGGAAAGGAATGGTTCTCTCCTAAGAATGCATGTTTTAAATGAGATGCAAGTTGTTTTAGTTCATGCTTAGGTGGTTCCTTTTCTTTTCCATTCAGGATGCTTGGTTCATTAATGTTATTTTCGACATGCAAAGTGTTTTCCACACATTCATCAACAACATCAATTCGGAAACAGTCCCCATAGTCCATAGGAAGTTTACAAGATTTAAGTACATCAAAAACAATCTCTTCCTGTCCAACTCTTAAGGTCAACTTAACCTCATAAACATCAATTAATGCTCTTGCAGTTGTAAGAAAGGGCCTTCCCAGAATTAGAGATCCTTCCCTATTGTGAATACTAAAATTTTGAGGCTCAAAGAGCCAGTTTTCCCGGCCGCGGCGGTGGCGGCTGCCCTTAAAGGCGGCGGTAGGCCATTTTGGAAGTTCACCGAAAGTATGCCAATATGGTACTTAAAACGTCCGGGACGTCGCGAGGACCACGGAACTGGTCCCGGAATATTTTTTGGAGGTCCGGAACTCCCGGAAAAGCCTCCGGAGTGAAAAAATCAGTAGAACCGCCGGCCCAGCCACCGAGGTCCGGCCGCGGAGACCTGGCGGCCCGGCCGCCAGAGCAGGCCGCCGGATCGGGCCGCCGGAGCGGGCCGCCGAACCCAGCGGCCCAGCCGCCGAGACCCGGCGTCCCGGCCGCCAGAGCGGGCTACCGAACCTCGGCGGCCCCGCCGCCGAAACAATTCGTTTTTGCCTATAAAAGCAGCCCCGGGCCTTCTGTTTTCCACACGTAGTCTATGTTGACGGACGCTCCTTCTCCCTTACGCTCCTTGCGATTCTTTACTGCTTTTTTGCATTTTTATTTAGCTTTATTATTTTCTTGCTTTGTTATTTGATCATTTAAAATTAAATTAATTAATATTCCCTTAACGAGGAGCTTAACCTGGAGTTAAGAAGTGGCCGTCGATTAAATCAGGTACATGAACTAAACTCTGCCTATTTAATTTTAGCATTTCATACATTCTTCTCTTCTACTCCTAATAATTCTATAACTGCATAATTGCATTCATGACATCTTTAGGCAAATAAACTGCCTCAAATAAATAAGTTTAGGCTAAATGCCCGGTTAATAAATAATCGTGGTATTAAAGCCTAAATCCGACAATATTGGCTTAAAATACCTAGTTAATTAATAACTACGGTTTAATTGCCTTTATTTCGAACAGTCCGGCTTAAAGTCCAATTAATCAATAATTGTGGCTAAAAAGCCTTAATCAATCACGTTTTGGCAACAAATTGCCTACAATTAAATCAACCACATTTTGGCAACAAATTGCCCACGGTTCAATCAATTTTTGGCAAACAAATTGCCTATAAATTAGATTAACCACTTTTTAGCGACAAATCGCTTAAATCAGAAGCTTTGGCAAAATGCCTTAGAATTAATCAATCTTTTGGCTAAAAGCCTTCAAACAATCATTTTGGCGACAATCACCTAAATCACATCAACTTTTGGCAAAAATTGCCTAAATCAATTCATTTTGGCTAAAAGCCTTAAATCAGTCATTTTGGCGACAAACGCCCAAATAATCACTTTTGGCAAACAAATTGCCTAAATCTTTTGGCTAAACGCCTTCCAATACCAACTTTTGGCACAAATACCTTAATCACTTTGGCGACAAATCGCCTAACCAATTTTTGGCAATAAATTGCCTAAATCACATCAATTTTTGGCAACAATTGCCTAGATCAAACTTTTTGGCTAAAAGCCTTAAAATCAAGCATTTTGGCGACAAATGCCCAATCAATCAATTTTCGGCAACAAATTGCCTAAATCAATCTTTTGGCTAAAAGCCATTAGAATCAACATTTTTGGCATCCAATGCCTAAAAATCAATCAAGTCTTTGGCAAAATGTCTAAACAAAATGCACGAAGCATACACACACCCATGCATTAAGCATACCCATTCAAAGCCCTTTTAAAAAGGCACATCGAACTACGTTGACTTTGATCTTCCATTCAAACGGAAGTACGTAGGCACGTTAGGGATTTAACCCCGAGCGGCAAGTCGCAAACACATAAACATTTTTCATTGGTCCAATTACATCATTTTACCCTGCAAAGCATTCATTGTTTAGGTTAGTTCATCAGCATGACATAGTCTCGGGATCCATCTCGGGTTTGTAGACCATGCTTTAACATTGGGTTAATTAATCTAGCAATTAGGTTAATTAAAATTGGAGTCACTTAGGGTTTTTTCCTAGTTTACCCTAAAATAATTAAACAAGGTGGCGACTCACACATCACGTGCATTTCTTCCTTAGTCACATGCATTCACATGCCCATGATGTTTGGGGAGGGGTTCACATTAATCTAGTAATTAGGTTAATTTAAATTGGAGTCAACTTAGGGTTTTTTCCTAGTTTACCCTAAAATAATTAAATAAGGTGGCGACTCACACATTCACGTGCATTTCTGCCCTTAGTCATATTCATTATATGCCTATTCTTGGGGGAGGGGTTCACAGTTTGGCGACTCTGCTGGGGAGTTATGTAATCATTTTGCAGAGAGGACTACAATTACTGTGTAAACTAACCTGCCCTTCTTTAGGGCATTATTTTACTATGCTTTGTTTTGCAGGGTACCCCAACAAAAAAAATTTAAGTATTCTTTCTTTAAGAATGCTTAACAAGGAGAATTTGGACTTAATTGTACAATTTAATTAAATCATTTTAATTTGTTGATTTATTTGCACGATTGAGAATCCTTTTCTCCATTGCATAAAAAATGAATTTCAAATGAATTTCTTCTCTCTCTGTTCAAACTTCTGAGTCTGGATAGCAAGTAGCGCTGATCGGCAGGTCTCTTTGATTATGTCGACGGACAGCCAAAGCGTCCTCCCTGTTACCGCAAACCATCCCTAATCCCTTTGGGGATGGCCCATGGGCATGCGTACTGTTGGACCCACGCGAAACTCCTTGTTTCACATGTGGTTAGGTATATCCATGCTCAAGGTTCAAGGGTCCCTTTATAAGCTTATTCTCTATTTGCGTCATAGCCTATAGAACCTATCCCTTAGGACTGTATGCACCCAATGATGTGAAGCATATCATGAACAGATTATGTTGTGATGTTGTGCGCATTCACGCATTCATCCCATACTTCACAAAAAAAAAAACATTCCATTTCAAAGCGGAAAAATTACATTTTGGTCCCTGAGACTTGGAAAATTACATTTTGGCCACAGAGGCCCAAAAATTCACAATTTGGCCCCTAAGGCCCAAAAATTCTTAATTTGGCCCCAGAGGCCCAAAAATTTCCAATTTGGCCACAGAGGCCCAAAAATTTCCAATCTGGCCACAGAGGCCCAAAAATTCTCAATTTGGCCCCAGAGGCCCAAGAATACCCATTTTGGCCCCAGAGGCCCAAAAATTTCCAATTTGGCCACAGAGGCCCAAAAATTTTCAATCTGGCCACAGAGGCCCAAAAATTCTCAATTTGGCCCCTAAGGCCCAGAAGTTCACAATTTGGCCACTAAGGCCCAAAAGTTCACATTCTTGGCCACAGAGGCCCACAAATTCCCAATTTGGCCCTAAGGGCCCAAAAATTCCCAATTTGGCCTAAGGCCCAAAAATTCACATTTTGGCCCCTAAGGCCCAAAAAATTTTTTTTCTTTGAGAACTTAGGGCCTTACGAAAAGTCGAGGTGTCCAGCCCTAAGCACTCTACCTTACATATCACATCCCATTGGGTCCTATCCTAAGTGTCCTACCCTACCAACGCTACCCTACATTGTTTGGTCCTACCACCCCACATCACAAGGGTCAAGTCCAAATACCTTACCCTTACACTACCCTACCTCACACTATCTCACATACCCTATGAAAACACCTTATATAGGATAGTCTAATCATTTTGACTATGTCCTTTTACAGGTACCCCTCTAAAGACCACCTGTACCCGAAACACCAACTGAGCTCTCACCCACAAGTCCAACAACTCCGACTGCACCAATGGCATCACTCACTGACATCCAAAACCTCATCGAACAACTGGAAGCTAGAATGGAGGCTAGAATGAATGAGGCATTGGCTGCCCAGAGGACTGCCCTAATAGCTGAACTAGGCGGTGGTAATGGAAATGGGGCTTCCGCCGGGGGAAGTGGACCTACTACCTCTAATCAGGGTCCTGCTGCTGAACCAACAAACCCTGCCCTTAACCTGGATGACATGCCCTCCAGAACTGCTTCTGAGCTGGAAGCTCAGAAAATGAGAGAGAAACTAGAACTCTTGGAAAGGTCTATTACTGCCCTTAAGACACACAAGGAAGTGGTGGACATGGACTCCTTGTCCTTATTCCCTGAAGCAAGAGTACCTACAAAATTCAAGATGCCTAACATGGACAAGTTTGACGGAACCACTTGTCCCAAAACGCACCTGAAAATGTATGTGGGTGCCCTCAACCCGTTTGGCCTAAACAGCGAGCTCCTTGCTCAGTTGTTTCAGCAATCTTTGACTAGTGCTGCATTAAGATGGTTTGTAAGCTTGGATCGTTCCAAAATGAAAAACTGGGAGGACATATGCAATGCTTTCAACACGCAGTACCATTATAATATCGAAGTGGATGTTACCCGGAGGGAGCTGGAAACTACTAAACAAAAGAACAATGAGCCCTTTTCCTCGTTCCTTTCGAGGTTGAGAGCCAAAGCTGCTCAAATGATCAACCGACCCTCTGAACAGGAACAAGTTGACATAATAATCAAGAATTTACTGCCTGTCTACCAGTCACAGCTTCAAACACAGTACTTGCCTACGTTCCAATCGCTCATTGCGACTGCAACTAAGGTGGAAGACTTAATCCAGTTGGGTCAACTCAAAGAAGACTCATACAAGAAGCAGAATCATGCTGGACTTTGAAAAACCGTCTACAAGACCTGGTTGACAATGGGTCCATCATCCCCAAGAACAAGCTGAACATCAACCAATCCCTTGCCTAACCATGGGATTAATGCAAAAAAAAATTTTTGCTGAACAAGAATCGTTCGATCCTTTCGAACTTTTCTTAGAAATAAATGAAGTTTGTGCCTGAGAAGGTTGAGATCAAGCCTCCAAGAGAACAAAGGAATTGTTCAAGACCAACAACAACATGTCTGATCGATTGAAGCATCGAGAAGAACAAAGTCACTACAGTCAATCCCATCCTAGTCCATCACAGTCCACCCAGAGTCTATCTTTTAGGGTCTCATTTTTCTTTTCATTTTCAATTCCATTCAAGTTTTCATTTGTAAATCTAAGTGTCTTTTGTACACAAATTTTGTCTTATCAATAAAAAGGGATCAGTGTACGTTCCAATCATGTTTATACTCTCTCCCTATCCTTTCCTGTGAAAGCAAAAGAAAAATCGAAAAAAAAATAATAAAAAGTGATGATAAAAAAAAAAGATAATAAAAATTGGCAAAGAAAAATGCATTTATTTGCTCTGCATCAATCAAAACTGGGGGCATCCTAAGAAGCACCATCAAAGGGGAAGTTTTGAAGGGTAATCATGGAAAGGATCCAGCAAGGGGTACGCAAGACTTCAAACAGTACCGAGGCAAAGCCGATTGAAGGGGTTAGGGCCAGAATGGTTTCTCCGAAAACCCAGGAATGGAAGATGCTCCGACAAAGAGGCGTCTGAATTTTGAGCTTAAAAGCGACATAATAAAGAAGTTATGTTTGGAATTGGGTTGGGTCTGCACGAAGTCATCTCAGAATCAAGTTGCCTCGAAATTCTTTATGGAAAGGCTGCTTCTAAGCAAGCAAGAGGAAAAACGGGACAAAAGGAGCCCCTGGTCAAAAGGAAGCAAACAACCAAAAAAAAAAAAATGGGTCAAAAGGAACTTCTGCACAAAAGAAAGAAACCAAGGACAAAGCTACAGGAAATCAAGTTGTCAAAAACAGGTCAACTGCAAGCTCTCCGTTAAATTCAAGCCCATCAAGGGTAGATGACAAATCATTTCAGCCATAAGGACAAAGACCAAGCGGCTGCTCACATTTTGAAAAAGCAAGTTAAAAGAAGCAGTCATTTCCACAAATTGGATGACAACAAACACCTTGAAAATCAAGCGCCAAGCATGGCACAAGTACAAGTGTCCTTATAAATAAGGATTCAAAACAAGGAAAGGAAGAGTCTCCTCAAAATTCCTTATGGAGAGGAGAACCATTGAGGAAATAAGTTTCAAATTCAGAGGAAGATAAAGTTCAAGAAAAGGAATCAAATTAACCTCAAGAATTCAAACATGGCGAAGCCACAAACTCAAAGCATAAAAGCTTCTTCAACACTCAAGCCACTCAAGTTACCACCACAATGTGGGTATTCAAAACTCTTTGTGATGAATACAAGTCATATTTCAGTCAACCAGTGGTAAAACCACTACAACAACAAAGTCAGATTCGCCTAGGGTCATCACTATCATACGAGCTCGAGTCAATAAGTTGATTCAACATTAATAAGTTGATTCAACATCATCAAAGTCGGGAATGAATCCCGTAAAGACATCAAGTCGGGAAGGAATCCCGCAAAGACATTAAGCCGGGAAGGAATCCCGCGAAGAAATCAAGTCAGAAATGAATTCTGCATCAACATCAAAGTCGGGAATGAATCCCATAAAGACATCAAGTCGGGAAGGAATCCCGCAAAGACATTAAGCCGGGAAGGAATCCCGCGAAGAAATCAAGTCAGAAATGAATTCTGCATCAACATCAAGTCGGGAAGGAACCCCGCAAAGACATCCAGTCGGGAAGGAATCCCGTAAAGACATCAAGCCGGGAAGGAATCCCGCAAACAAATCAAGTCAGAAATGAATTCTGCATCAACATCAAGTCGGGAAGGAATCCCGTAAAGACATCAAGTCGGGAAGGAATCCCGCAAAGACATCAAGCCGGGAAGGAATCCCGCGAAAAAATCAAGTCAGAAATGAATTCTGTATTAATATTAAGTCGGGAAGGAATCCCGAAGAAACCAAATCGGAAATGAATTCCACAATCAGCATTAAGTCGGAATTGAATTTTGCCCCAACAACAAGTCGGAAATAAATTCCGCACCAAGACGGAAAGGAATTCCACACTAACATCAAGTCGGAGATGAATTCCGCACCAGCCGAGCACGAAGTTCGCATCCCGGAAGGAACTACGAAAGACTTGATTCTCCCCATCCCCCGAAGAGTTCTTGGAGATACGTGGGCAGCCACAAAGGCGCGGTCACAAACATAAGTTTGCATCATGAAAAGCATTTTCTCTTTGCCAATATAAAAAATAAAAAAAAAATAAAAAAAAAGAGAAGAAAAGAAAAATAAAAAGCTGGAGTTGAAAACCCGAAAGGGCAGCTTCAGGCAAGAATTGAGCCCGCTAGGCTGAAAACCCGAAAGGGCGGTCTAGGCAAAAGTTAGGGCAAAGAGCCTGCTAGAGTCGAAAACCCGAAAGGGCGGCTAGTAGGCAAAAGTTAAGGCAAAAAAAAAAAAAAAAAAAAAATCCCTTTCAAAGGTCTCCTTGGGAGTATATAAATTATTTTTTCCAGGAATCACTGAGTTCCTTCGAGTCAAAATTCACTACAAGAAAAATTTGAGTCTCTAAATCGAGTCTCCAATGAGTCTCTAAAATCAAGTCTCCATCACCAGTGGTCATTCCACAACGAGTCACAAAAATCGAGTCATTCTCAAAAGTTCGTTTTGAAAGCATCACTCTTTGAGTCATTCCTCGAAAACAAAAGAGAGAGAGGAAAATGTTAATTCAATCCCCGGGGTTTCCAAAACAACCCTAAAAAAATGTCAAACATGATCGTTGAGAGGTAATTCTTTAATACCTCGTCTCCACTCGGACCATCGTTTCTTCGATCCCTTCAGACGAGCGATGTCATCCACATTGTCCGTTTCCTCGAGTCATATAAGTGGCCTTGTTCTCTTTGATTCCTCAATCGATTGGACAAGTACAACACCAATGTTGTGAAGTATTCCATGGTCAGCACCATTCTGGGGGCAAGAAGTGATAAGAACCTTCACCATTCTCCCATCACAGAAGTGTAACACCCGCTGCCCGATCCCGAAAGACCCGACGGTGGATGCCACATTCGGTGCCGGAGGCACCGTCCTAACCTACATATAAATCAAACAATCATATTATGAATTAGAAGTGACTTAGTATTCACAAGTTTAGCAAGTAATAGTATTCTGTTTTGAAAATGATTTGGGAGAATCCTACAGAAAAACTGCAAGAGTTTCCCCTAAAAATAGAAGTTGCCAAACATATGAATACAAAGCACTCCCAAATTCAAACTCCAAACCCCATCAAACTCCAATAACAACACAATAGCACTTCTATAATTTCATAACTCCATAGTTCCTCAATAACATTATAATATTCATCACTTCAATACATTCATTTAAATATATCAACTTCTAATGTTCTAACCATTAAATAAGTCCAAGTTTATCTCCCAATATATATACACCAAAATAATTTACAATAACATGCTTAAGTTATAAATGAAATAATACAGTCTCCAAAAATGTAATACTTATACATGCCATAATTTTTAGTTACATAAAATACTAATCAACTACCAAAAGATCTCTTCAACTCTGATGCTACTCTTCAGGTCTTTAAGCAGCAAGCACAATCTCCAACCTGCGCGTGATAAAATCAACGCGCTGAGTATAAAACTCAGTGGTGCTCATAAAACACAACAAACCAATGTTGTGATGACAATATACTTAAAAACAATCATTTATATACATAAATGATTAAATTTGAACATGCAGTACATATGCACACCAACACATCATGCTTTAAAAATTCATTTGCTATCATAAATAAGTTGTGGTAAATTAACATAATGTGATCTCATTTATTTCACTTCCTTAAAAATATTGTATAAGGGCTCACATACACTTAGGAGAAAAAGAAGCAGATAAGTTTTCATAGCTTATTCATAATGGCCTTAAGTCGCCAACCTTTTCATAACATATAGAGCGCGTCCGCCCTAATATAAGACACCCACATGCCTAGCATATGATCATAGCTTCTTATCATAATGGCATCAAATGCCGAGCATGCTCATCATACATAATAAAATCAAATCATGCATCAAATTCACACCAAGTATATTAGAGCCCAAAAACATTTCTCATAAAATTCATTTTCTTTAGTCTTCTCATAATAAAAACTTAATTTAAACTTAAGTAATTCATAAAAATTCTCATACTTAAACAAAATGACTTAACATAGAAAATTTCCAGCATAAAAATAACATGGACCTTTGCTGTGTTTTTAAAACATAACCGGAGCTATGGGTCTCCAAATTAAATGAAATTAGAGTCGTTAGAAAGCTAAGACAAAATCCTACAAATGTTATGAAGGGATCACAGCCCAGATCAATATGGAAGATAACAAAACAAAGCTAGGAACACAGACTGACAGACCAGACCTGATTCAGCAGAACCAAGTCCATTGTTTCTTGAATTCCTACTAAACCCCACACTCAAATTAAACCAATCCAGAACGAGAGAATTCTCATGACACAGGGAAACAACTTTTATGAAGAACTCAGAACCTAATCTTGTCATTATAGTGGTCAAAATGGGCACTAAAGTCAGTGATGCATGTGGCCCGACACAAACAGAGTCAGTTTGGGTGTTTCAGCCATAAGTTGAGTTATATATCTCCAAAGTGGACACAAGAGGATGGGTTGGAAAGCTAAGAGATAGACCTACAACTTTTATGAAGGACTCAGACACAAATGGAAACTAGAAAGGACCGAAAAATGGTCCTAAATCTCACTCAAAATCTCGTTTTTCCCAAATTCAGTTTACTTGAGCCATGAAAGGAACATGAACCACAAAGATACAAGGTAGAAATGTCTACCACAACATAAATACTCATCAAACATCATCCAAGAGCATGTAATGGCAACCAAAATTCAACAAACCAATCATTTCATACAAAATCTCAAAATATACACATAATAGCATAAAGGCACAAAATCAAAATTTGAGTAAGGTAAGTGTGTTTATGAACACTAACCTTCAAAACAAGCTTTAACAAGCTTTAATCAAAGCTTCTCAAGCTTTGGTCTTGCCTTTATCCTTATTAGAAGGCTCTCCACCCTCTACATGGAAGAAACTCAAAATCAAACAAAGAAAACAAAGAAAAGAAGTAATTGGAGCATGATTAAGCATGTATATGCTAAAAGACAACTCTAAATCCAAAAATAATTCACTTATCATAAAATCACTTACTTGACCCAAGTAGGAAAATCACCAAATTCCTTGAAATTAGTCACCAAAGATTACTTCTCTAGCTTCACTCTCTAAGATTTATGCCTTAAATCAAGTTGGATGGGTGTTTACTAAGTAGGAATTGAAGAAGAAGAAGAAGAAGGAGAAGAAGGAGAAGAAGGAAACGTGTATGGAGAAGAAGAAGGCAAAAGTTGGTGCTCAATAATTGATAGTTGCTTTATTAAAGCAACTAAGGGGGTATTTTGGTCTTTTCTCCAAATTGGAGGGTATTTTGGTCTTCTCTCCAAATATTCTCCAATTAAATTCCTTCAAAATATTATTTATCTCCACAAAAGTCTCTAATTTATTCCATAAAAATAATTCCTCAATTTTCCTTACTTAATATAACACCATAATTCACTATTCACTAAGTATCTAAATTCTCCAAAAATATTCCTTACTTACTTTCTACCCATAAAAACCATGCATACATGCTCCAAAAATGCTAAATAAAATATAAAACATAAATAGTAATTTTTCGGACCAAAAATAATACCAACTTCCGGACCGGTGGTACTATTCACAGACCGGTAAACTACTATTAAAACACAGGAAAAAAAATGGGGCGTTACAGTTCTCCCCCCCTTAAAGAATTTCGTCCTCGAAATTCACCTGAATTAAACAACTGAGGATGTTGTTGTCTCATAATCTCTTCACTTTCCCAAGTAGCTTCTTCGGTCTTATGGTTTCTCCAAAGAACCTTTACCAATGGAATTCTCTTATTCCTTAGTTCCTTAATTTCCCTAGCAAGTATCCTCACTGGCTCTTCCTCATAAGTTAAATCTGGCTC
Organism: Jatropha curcas; assembly: GCF_041381405.1. Lineage (NCBI taxonomy): Eukaryota > Viridiplantae > Streptophyta > Magnoliopsida > Malpighiales > Euphorbiaceae > Jatropha > Jatropha curcas. The sequence goes on along the minus strand of NC_143151.1, from coordinate 17,557,943 downwards.
TATAGTCACAGATTCCACTGATATTACATGTGATGGGTCGGACCGATACCTCCTCAACATAGATACGTGGAAAACATTATGTATCCTATCCAGGTCTGGTGGTAAAGCTAGTCTATAGGCTAATGGACCCACACGCTCAATGATCTCATATGGACCAATGAACCTAGGACTAAGCTTACCCTTTCTTCCAAATCGCAATATCTTTTTCCACGGAGATACCTTAAGGAAAACCTTATCTCCCACTGCATACTCTATATCCTTCCTCTTCAAATCCGCATAAGATTTCTGACGATTTGAAGCTGCTTTTAATCTATCTCTGATAATTCTGACATTTTTCTCTGTATCCCGAATCAAATCTGGACCTACCATCTTGCCCTCACTCAATTCTGACCAACACAGTGGAGTCCTACATCTCCTACCATATAGTGCTTCAAAAGGGGCCATCTGAATACTCGACTGATAACTGTTATTGTAGGCAAATTCTACAAGTTGAATGTACTTCTCCCAACTGCCCTCAAACTCAATAGCACAAGCTCTTAACATATCCTCCAAAATCTGAATAACCCGCTCTGACTGACCATCTGTCTGAGGATGAAAAGCTGTGCTGAAATTCAGCTTAGTACCCAAGGCCTCATGTAGCTTCTTCCAAAATCTAGAAGTAAATCTCGGATCTCTATCTGAAATGATGGAAGAAGGAACCCCATGTAATCTCACTATCTCATCTATATACAGCTCTACATATTGCTCCATGGTGAAGTCGGTCCTAACAGGAAGAAAGTGTGCTGACTTAGTTAATCTGTCAACTATTACCCATACAGCATCTTTCTTTTTAGGAGTTAAAGGCAATCCAGTCACAAAATCCATAGTAACCTTATCCCATTTCCACTCTGGAATAGAAGTAGGGTGTAACAAACCAGAAGGAAACTGATGCTCTGCTTTCACTTGCTGGCACGTCAAACACCTCGACACATAATCTGTGATATCCCTCTTCATCGCTGGCCACCAATACTGTGATTTCAAATGCTGATACATCTTATTACTGCCAGGATGCATAGCATAGGGACTACTATGAGCTTCCTTTAAGATACTCTTCCTCAGCTCTGAAATTTTAGCCACACAAATCCGATCCCCAAAGTACAAGCAGTCGTCATCTTTAATCATAAATCTCTCTTTCCTTCCATCTCTGACTAGGTCTTTCCATAAGGCAATTGTCTCATCATCCTTCTGTGCATCTCGAATCTGCTGAAGTAGACTAGGTCTAATCATAAGCTCTGCCACGAGTGCACCATTACTAGCTACAGATAATCGCGTATTCATAGCACGTAAAGCAACCAAGGACTTCCTACTAAGTGCATCTGCTACCACATTAGCTTTACCCGGATGGTAATCAATGGTGAAGTCATAGTCCTTAAGTAGCTCTAACCATCTGCGCTGTCTCAGATTAAGCTCCTTTTGAGTAAGCAGATACTTGAGACTCTTATGATCCGTATACAGATGACATTTCTCACCATACAAGTAATGCCTCCAAATCTTCAAAGCGAAGACTATAGCTGCTAACTCCAAATCATGCATAGGGTAGTTCTTCTCGTGTGGTTTAAGCTGTCTAGAAGCATACGCAACTACCTTGCCCTCCTGCATAAGCACACAACCCAATCCATTATGTGAAGCATCACTATACACATCATACGGTTTACCCGAAACTGGCTGTGTCAACACTGGAGCCTCAGTAAGCATCATCTTAAGCTTCGCAAAACTATTCTGACATTTATCATTCCACTCGAATCTGACATCTTTTTGAAGAAGTCTAGTTAAAGGAGCCGCAATGAGAGAAAATCCCTTGACAAATCTTCTATAATAACCAGCAAATCCTAAGAAACTCCGAATCTCTGTCATATTCTTAGGTGGCTTCCATTCAAGCACTGCCTCTATCTTCTTCGGATCAACTCTAATACCCTCAACAGAAATAATGTGACCCAAGAAAGCAATCTCAGACAACCAGAATTCACACTTACTCAGCTTAGCATACAACTGTCTCTCTCTCAATATCTGAAGTACAATTCTCAAATGGTGATCATGATCCTCTCTAGTCCGAGAATATACCAAGATGTCATCAATGAACACAACCACAAACTGATCTAAATAAGGATGAAAGATCCGGTTCATCAAATCTATTAACACTGCAGGAGCGTTAGTCAAACCAAACGGCATTACCAAGAACTCATAGTGACCGTAGCGTGTCCTGAAAGCAGTCTTAGGTACATCTGATGCCTTCACCCTTAGCTGATGATAACCTGATCTCAGATCTATCTTCGAGAATACACTAGCTCCTCTCAACTGATCAAACAAATCATCTATCCGAGGCAATGGATACCGATTCTTCACAGTAACTTTGTTAAGTTGTCTGTAATCAATACACAATCTAAGTGATCCATCCTTCTTCTTTACAAACAGTACTAGAGCACCCCATGGAGATACACTAGGACGAATAAACCCCTTATCAAGCAATTCCTGAATCTGTATCTTCAACTCTTTCAACTCAGCAGGCGCCATCCGATATGGAGCAATGGATATCGGTGCAGTACCAGGCATAACCTCAATACCAAATTCAACCTCTCTCTCAGGAGGTAAACTAGGCAACTCCTCTGGAAACACATCCGGAAAATCACATACTGTGGGTATATCATGTACACTAGGAGATTCTGACTCTGGAGCAAGTACACAGGCTAAGTAGGCCTCACAACCATGCTGGATCAATCTTCTAGCAGTAGAAGCAGAAATAACATTAGAGAGGTAATCCGACCTCTCACCCATAACTACAATCTCCTCACCAGATGAAGTCTGGAGTGTAATCCTCTTAAGTCTACAATCAATCATAACTCCATGTCTAGATAACCAATCCATACCCAAGATCACATCAAACTCCCGGAAAGGCAACTCTATTAGATCTCCTAGAAACACATGGCCATAGATTACCAATGGACAATCTGTATACACCCGATTAACTACGACACTATGACCTAAGGGATTAGTAACCTCAATACTATGCTCTAACATATCAGCATGCATATTACCCAATCTACCCACATGTATGCCTAAATATGAATGAGTAGAGCCAGGATCAATCAAAGCATATACAGAAATATCAAAGAGAGAGAATGTACCAATGATAACGTCTGGGGCATCCTGCTCCTCCCTAGTCCGGATAGCATACGCTCTGGCAGGTGCTCTGGACTCAAGTTTTTCCACTGTCTCTGAAACTGGCCTCTGACTCCTAGTACCTCCTGTATCACCACGGCCTCTGCCCCTGCCTCTCGAAACATAAGGAGCTGACCTCCCTACTTGAGGAGCTGCACTAGCCAAAGTCATAGGGCAGTCTCGAAGCAAATGCTCTGTAGACCCACATCGAAAGCATGCCCTAGAAAATCTCCTACAAACCCCGGAATGCTTCTTTCCACACTGAGGACATGGCGGAATATCAATCCATGTAGCACCTCCACCACTAGCAACAGATGTGGTCTGTGGAGCTACTCTGCCATGAGTACCCTGTCCATGTCTCTGAATAGGTCTAGACCAGGTCTGTGATGGACCCCTGTGCCTCTTACTACTAGACTGAGCCCCAAAAGTCTGTCCAGATACCATACCCTGAACCCTCTTTTGTTGACCCTGCTGACTCCGTTGCCTCCTAACCTGCTGCTCATTCCTCACTTCCTCAAGCTCTAAAGCTGCCTTCACTAGGGAAGACAATGATGTATGAGGATGAGCAACCAAATGCATGCGATATTCATCATGCAAGCCTTTCCTGAAGCGCTTGCATCTATCAGACTCAGTAGGAATCATCTCCATAGCATACCTGCTCAATCGGATGAACTCTCTCTCATATTTAGCCACAGACATTCTGCCCTGTTTTAATGCTAAAAACTCTGCTTTACGTTGGTCAATGTAAAGCTCCTCAATATATTTCTGTCTGAACTCAGAAAGAAAGAAGTCCCAAGTCCTCTGCTCAGCACTAACTGTCCGTGATACAGTATCCCACCACTGGTAAGCTTCCTCTCTCAATAAGGAAGTGGCACAAACCAAACTGTCTACAGGTGAGCACTGCATCTGCTCCAATATCCTCTCCACAGACTAGAGCCAATACTCTGCTGCAGAAGCCACATCATCCTTTCTACCCATAAACTCAACAGCTCCATATTTCCTCAGTTTCTCAATAGGGGGACGAACTGGAACAGGGGCTGGAGCAACTGGAGCCTGGGGAACAGCTCCTGCTGCCTGCCTCAAAGCAGCAACTAACTACTGAACAAATGTATCCTGATTAGGCCCAGCAGGACCTGCAGCAGCTTGCCCCACCCTCGAGGCGTGCTCTGCATCAGAACCCACAGCACCACTAGCGGCATCACCAATAGGAATACCACCAATAGGAGGGACATAACTATCCACCTCCTCATCTGACAGATGTTGAGACATCACTCAACTCCTACAAAGACCAAAAGGTTCGCATCAGAGAGAAGTTCCAAACCAAATCAATATGGCATGTATTTAACTTAAATTACTCATACTCTCACTTCAAAATAGATAAATGCCTATATATGCATATAGTCCGAGAACCGCCTAAACCTATGCTCTGATACCACTAAATGTAACACCCGCTGCCCAATCCCGAAAAACCCGACGGTGGATGCCACATTCGGTGCCGGAGGCACCGTCCTAACCTACATATAAATCAAACAATCATATTATGAATTAGAAGTGACTTAGTATTCACAAGTTTAGCAAGTAATAGTATTCTGTTTTGAAAATGATTTGGGAGAATCCTACAGAAAAACTGCAAGAGTTTCCCCTAAAAATAGAAGTTGCCAAACATATGAATACAAAGCACTCCCAAATTCAAACTCCAAACCCCATCAAACTCCAATAACAACACAATAGCACTTCTATAATTTCATAACTCCATAGTTCCTCAATAACATTATAATATTCATCACTTCAATACATTCATTTAAATATATCAACTTCTAATGTTCTAACCATTAAATAAGTCCAAGTTTATCTCCCAATATATATACACCAAAATAATTTACAATAACATGCTTAAGTTATAAATGAAATAATACAGTCTCCAAAAATGTAATACTTATACATGCCATAATTTTTAGTTACATAAAATACTAATCAACTACCAAAAGATCTCTTCAACTCTGATGCTACTCTTCAGGTCTTTAAGCAGCAAGCACAATCTCCAACCTGCGCGTGATAAAATCAACGCGCTGAGTATAAAACTCAGTGGTGCTCATAAAACACAATTGGAGGGTATTTTGGTCTTTTCTCCAAATTGGATGGTATTTTGGTCTTCTCTCCAAATATTCTCCAATTAAATTCCTTCAAAATATTATTTATCTCCACAAAAGTCTCTAATTTATTCCATAAAAATAATTCCTCAATTTTCCTTACTTAATATAACACCATAATTCACTATTCACTAAGTATCTAAATTCTCCAAAAATATTCCTTACTTACTTTCTACCCATAAAAACCATGCATACATGCTCCAAAAATGCTAAATAAAATATAAAACATAAATAGTAATTTTTCGGACCAAAAATAATACCAACTTCCGGACCGGTGGTACTATTCACAGACCGGTAAACTACTATTAAAACACAGGAAAAAAAATGGGGCGTTACAAGAAGTAATCACGGAATTTTTTAGTCTTTCATTAAGAAGAAATTCTATTTCAGCTAATAAGGGCATCAATTCTCTCAAGCAAGGGGCAAAATCCTCCAAGTTGGATTCAGGGGCAAGTGTTAAAAAAAAAAAAACATACACAACCCAGGGTGAAACCCAACCATCGTCAATCTCTTTTACACAAACCCAGGGTAGAACCCGGTTAATGGTTAACCTTTTTCTACATAAAACCTAGGGTGAAACCCTGACCAATAACCAACCGTTTTTCATCCAAAACCAAGCCATTTGATCATTTCGACTTTAGGTGGACCCTTGGTTCTCAAAGAAAAAAAACAAAAATAAAACAAATCTCTTTTCAAGTCCTCTAAGAGGCAAAATCTCCTTTCAAGCCCTCATTAAGAGGCAAAACATCTTTTCAAGCCCTCTAAGAGGCAAAATCTCTTTTCAAGCCCTCATTAAGAGGTAAAATCTCTTTCAAGTCCTCATTAAGAGGCAAAATCTCTTTTCAAGCCCTCATTAAGAGGCAAAAAACATCTTTAAGTTGCAAACATAAATCCATGCATTTGATCATTTCATTTCAAAGAAAAAACCCACGGCGGGGTTTCCTCTTCTGCCCATCCTCAAAATTTGCTCCTTCAGACGGCCACTGGCTCTCATAAATCATTTTTTATGATAGCCAGCGGGGGGCAACTGTGAATACTCAAATTTTGAGGCTCAAAAAGCCAGTTTTCCCGGCCGCGGCGGTGGCGGCCGCCCTTAAAGGCGGCGGTAGGCCATTTTGGAAGTTCACCGAAAGTATGCCAATATGGTACTTAAAACGTCCGGGACGTCGCGAGGATCACGGAACTGGTCCCGGAATATTTTTTGGAGGTCCGGAACTCCCGGAAAAGCCTCCGGAGTGAAAAAATCAGCAGAACCGCCGGCCCAGCCACCGAGGTCCGGCTGCCTGGCCGCCGAAACAGTCCGTTTTTGCCTATAAAAGCAGCCCCGGGCCTTCTGTTTTCCACACGCAGTCGCCGGCGGAGAGGGCCGCCGAGACCCGGTGGCCCGGCCGCCGAAACAGTCCGTTTTTGCCTATAAAAGTAGCCCCGGGCCTTCTGTTTTCCACACGCAATCTGTGTTGACGGACGCTCCTTCTCCCTTACGCTCCTTGCGATTCTTTACTGCTTTTCTGCATTTTTATTTAGCTTTATTATTTTCTTGCTTTGTTATTTGGTCATTTAAAATTAAATTAATTAATATTCCCTTAACGAGGAGCTTAACCTGGAGTTAAGAAGTGGCCGTCGATTAAATCAGGTACATGAACTAAACTCTACCTATTTAATTTTAGCATTTCATACATTCTTCTCTTCTACTCTTAATAATTCTATAACTGCATAATTGCATTCATGACATCTTTAGGCAAATAAACTGCCTCAAATAAATAAGTTTAGGCTAAATGCCCGGTTAATAAATAATCGTGGTATTAAAGCCTAAATCCGACAATATTAGCTTAAAATACCTAGTTAATTAATAATTACGGTTTAATTGCCTTTATTTCGAACAGTTCGGCTTAAAGTCCAATTAATCAATAATTGTGGCTAAAAAGCCTTAATGAATCACGTTTTGGCAACAAATTGCCTACAATTAAATCAACCACATTTTGGCAACAAATTGCCCACGGTTCAATCAATTTTTGGCAAACAAATTGCCTATAAATTAGATTAACCACTTTTTAGCGACAAATTGCTTAAATCAGAAGCTTTGGCAAAATGCCTTACAATTAATCAATCTTTTGGCTAAAAGCCTTCAAATAATCATTTTGGCGACGATCGCCTAAATCACATCAACTTTTGGCAAAAATTGCCTAAATCAATTCATTTTGGCTAAAAGCCTTAAATCAGTCATTTTGGCGACAAACGCCCGAATAATCACTTTTGGCAAACAAATTGCCTAAATCTTTTGGCTAAACGCCTTCCAATACCAACTTTTGGCACAAATACCTTAATCACTTTGGCGACAAATCGCCTAACCAATTTTTGGCAATAAATTGCCTAAATCACATCAATTTTTGGCAACAATTGCCTAGATCAAACTTTTTGGCTAAAAGCCTTAAAATCAAGCATTTTGGCGACAAACGCCCAATCAATCAATTTTCGGCAACAAATTGCCTAAATCAATCTTTTGGCTAAAAGCCATTAGAATCAACATTTTTGGCATCCAATGCCTAAAAATCAATCAAGTCTTTGGCAAAATGCCTTAACAAAATGCACGAAGCATACACACACCCATGCATTAAGCATACCCATTCAAAGCCCTTTTAAAAAGGCACATCGAACTACGTTGACTTTGATCTTCCATTCAAACGGAAGTATGTAGGCACGTTAGGGATTTAACCCCGAGCGGCAAGTCGCAATCACATAAACATTTTTCATTGGTCCAATTACATCATTTTACCCTGCAAAGCATTCATTGTTTAGGTTAGTTCATCAGCATGACATAGTCTCGGGATCCATCTCGGGTTTGTAGACCATGCTTTAACATTGGGTTAATTAATCTAGCAATTAGGTTAATTAAAATTGGAGTCACTTAGGGTTTTTTCCTAGTTTACCCTAAAATAATTAAACAAGGTGGCGACTCACACATCACGTGCATTTCTTCCTTAGTCACATGCATTCACATGCCCATGATGTTTGGGGAGGGGTTCACATTAATCTAGTAATTAGGTTAATTAAAATTGGAGTCAACTTAGGGTTTTTTCCTAGTTTACCCTAAAATAATTAAACAAGGTGGCGACTCACACATTCACGTGCATTTCTGCCCTTAGTCATATTCATTATATGCCTATTCTTGGGGGAGGGGTTCACACCTGTCCTCATCAATGTCAAGAATAACAAAATCAACAGGAAAGATGAATGAACCTACCTTTACAAGCACGTCTTCTACAATTCCTCTAGGATATTTAATTGAACGATCTGCTAGTTGCAAAGACATTCTTGTTGGTTTGAGCTCTCCCATACCTAGCATCTTAAAAACTTCATAAGACATAAGATTAATGCTAGCACCTAAATCCGCCAAAGCCTTTTCAAAGTCAAGATTACCAATGTTACAAGGGATAGAAAAACTTCCTGGATCTTTTAACTTTGGAGGCAGTTTGTTTTGGATAATTGCACTGCACTCCTCGGTTAACATTACCGTTCCTTGATCATCAATTTTTCGTTTCTTGCTCAGGATATCTTTTAGGAATTTAGCATATCTAGGCATTTGAGCAAGAGCTTCAGCAAAGGGAATATTGATTTGAAGCTTCTTAAACACATCCAGAAACTTGAGGAAGCTCTTGTCATCTTGTGCTTTCTTTAATCTTTGTGGAAAGGGAATAGGAGGAACATAGGGTTTTACCTTTTCTTTTTCCTCTAAGTCAATGATAGGCACCTTTGGTTGTTCTTTTTCTTCCTTTTCTTTCCTTGGTGGTTCATCTAATTGTTTGCCACTCCTCAAGGTGATAGCCTGCACTTGTTCTTTTGGATTCTTTTCAGTATTGCTAGGTAACGTACCTTGAGGTCGAGATGCCATCATATTTGCAAATTGCCCTAGCTGAATTTCCAAATTTCTTATTGCAGCCTGCTGGATTTTATGGTTTTCCCTGGTTTCATTCATGAATTCCATGTGTGATTTGGAAAGAGCAGTGAGGAGGTCATCATGAGATTTCTTTTCTGGAGGATGGAACCCTGGTGGTGCATTCAAGGCATTGTTAGGATTACCATAGGATAGATTAGGATGATTCCTTAACCTGTTATCATATGAATTTGAATAAGGGTAATTCTTTCTTCCTTGATTCATCACATAGTTCACTTGCTCCAAAGTTTGTGGATTTAAAGAGTCCATGATGCATTCCCCAATTCCATGTTGTCCATTGCACCTATCACAAATTTGCATAATAGAATTTACAGGATTAGTAGTTAACATGTCCAATTTCCTTACCATGTTATCTACCTTGGCATTAAGTGCTGTAATGGCGTCTATTTCATAGACTCCTGCGGTTCTTCTTCTTTCGGAATTGTTTTGGTAGTGGCTGTTGCTTGCCATTTCCTCTATCAACTCATATGCTTCATCAATTCCTTTCTTTTCAAAGGATCCACCTGCAGCTGCATCTAAAGTAATTTTGATGTTAGGAGATAATGCATTATAGAAGGTTTGTACCTGTAACCATTTGGGCAAACTGTGATGCGGGCACTTTCTTAACAAGTCCTTGAATCTTTCCCAAGCTTCATACAAGCTCTCTTGATCATGATGAGCAAATGTCATTATCTCATTGCGCAACTTGGTGGTTTTTGAGGATGGAAAGAATTTAGTTAGAAATTTTTGAGCTAATTCATCCCATGTTGTAAAACTTCCAGCGGGACACGATTGTAACCATGATCTAGCTTTATCCCTAAGTGTAAAAGGGAAGAGTCTTAATTTGATTGCATCTTCAGAAACACCGTTTTGTTTGAAAGTGTCACAAATTTCCAGAAAATTGGTGATGTGAGCATTAGGATCTTCACTAGGCAAACCCCCATATTGGATCGAGGTAGAGAGCATTTAGATAATTGCGGGTTTAATCTCAAAGTTATTAGCTTCTACCCTAGGTCTAGTAATACTTGAGGTTGTCCCATTCAGATTAGGTGTTGTATAATCCCTTAAGGTACGGACCGGATCTTGAAGTGGTGGCCCGACTATGTTTTCGTTCTCGTTTTCGTTGGCCATGTCTGCTTGTTGTCGAGTTTTATTTCTTGTGTTTTTCTTGCAGCGTTGAGCCTTCGAAGAGTTCGTTCAATTTCCGGATCAAATATTAGAGGTTCAGTATTTGTATTCCTTGATCTTCTTTGCATAAAACAACCTGGAACAGTACTTAAAAGAAAATTAAATAAAAGAGTGTCTAAATTAACAATAGGGTAATTTGTATTGATATTGATACGCCAATCCCCGGCAACGGCGCCAAAAACTTGACAGTGTTTTTCGCAAGTGTACGAAATTGCAACAAGTAATATAGAGTAAGAGAGTATCGTATCCACAGGGATTGTTTATCAATTACCAAAATTATGTTAACCTATTATTATTTAGACAATGATAAGAGAGATTCGCTGTAAGGTAAAAAAAATTTAAAGTAAAAATAGAAGAGATCAAACACAAAATTCAGGTGAAAAGAAATCAAAGGATTAAGCTACTAGGGAATTTGATTTCACTTAATTCTATCCAGCTTATTCTATTAGTTCATTAATCAACTTTAATTGTTCAAGTAGGAGAAACAACCCTAAAGTTACTAACAAGCTCTCCCGATTTATTGTTAGCTATTCTAATCCAGTTTAATTACCTATCTTTAATAGTGAAATTAAACATAAATCAGATTATTAGGTTTTGTGGTTGTTTTGTGAGTTCACAACTTAATACTTTATTAACTTATGAAAACACCCCTTGAGTCAAACCATATAGCTTCCGCATCAAGTTATTATTCTCAAGTAAATTATTATCTTTTTCATATTAATAACCCTTCTCCCGAATGTGATTATTGAAATAGCTCAATCCAGGGGAAATAATTTCTGCCTGGAACCCTTAAGCACAATAATAAGTTATAACAAGAACAAAGAAAAATAAATCTAATATTATAAACTGGAATTGAATTAAATTACATCAAATTCCTAGTATAAGAGTTTAGCTAGACATAGTAATTAAATTAAATTCAATCATACTTGAATCATTCATCATATTTAAAGACAGTCAATAAAGAAAGAAACAAGATGAAGAGTTTAGAATAAAAACTGTATCAAAACTATGTTGATGGCTTCCTTGAATCTTGGCACAATTATTTGATGCTTGAAATCTTTGAGAGAGAGAAAGAATTATGTAAAGAAATTGCATAAAAAAATGAGATCCCCTGTTATGAGAAGTTCCTTTCTTTATATAGAGTTCCTGAAGGCAAGTCTGACTCCTTTTAGGAAATAGAATCCTTATTTAGTGCAAAATCCTTTATAGGAGATCATGACTGTTTAGGCTCTTGATTTCTTCTTGATTAGGACTCCTTTTTCTCCAAGAATAGGTCCAGGTCTTGTTTAGTGTGTTTAGGAAACTCCCTGAAGTCGACCCATGTGAGAAAAAGCTTGATTTGCGTATTAAATTCACGCTGGTTCCGCCTGCACAGCACGGGCGTGCTTCATGGCATGGGCTGGGTGTGCTTTAGTCTGGAAGTCTGGCTAGTGAAGCACGGGGCGTGCTAGGTAGCACGGGCTAGTGAAGCACTGAGGCACGGGCGTGCTACAAAGCACAGGCAGGGCGTGCTTTTCTCTGGAAGTCTGCCTAGAGTTGCCATGGGCGTGCTATGCTTGACACGCCCTGGTCCCATTGTGGCACGGCCGTGCCTTTTGACACTCCCTGGCCGTGCTCTCTTCTGTCTCTCCTTTGGTTTCCTTGGCTTCTAGCACGGTTGTGCCTTTTAGCACGGCCTGGGCGTGCTAGAGGCTAAGTGCCTTGTATTATAAAGATCTTTTCTGCGCCAAATTCCTACAATTTTCTCTTAGATCAAGCGGATTAAAGATCAAGGAAGCTTTTGAACACAATTATATTAAAAGTGATTTAAAATCAAATTAAAGTAATAAAAGCTTACTAAAATTCTAATAAAAACTATATTAAAAACACTATAAAATTTATACTTATCAGTAGAAGATCTGATTCAAATGGGGCAACTGAAAGAAGACTCAGAAACCTCCAAATATAAGAAACCTAGCCAACCTGGCAAAGTCCACGAAGTGGCAAGCATCACCCCCACCAACCCTTTACGTGTGGGGAATATGAGAAATGGCAATCAGTTTAGAAGAACTTATACTGATCTCGGGATGCCAATCCTTTTGGTTTTCCGAGAGGCTGTAAAGGCCAACTACATCAAGCCTTTGGAAGCAAGGCCACCTCCCAATCCGTTGCCAAGGAACTACAGGGCTGATGAATACTGTGAGTATCATCAGGGATATGGGCATAAGACAGAAGCATGCTGGACACTCAAGAACCGCATCCAGGATCTGGTGGATAACGGTTCAATTATTCCCAGAAGCAAGCCTAACATTAGCACTTACCAAATCACGGGGTAAATGCTATAATGGCTGACCAGGAACTGATCGATCCTTTCGAACTGTTCCTAGAAATGAATAACATCTGTGTCCTGGATCTGAATGACCTAACTGAAGAGGTCGACGCCATCACCAGGAGCGGAAGGCAATATGAACCATTGGTCCTGGATAAAATCCAAAATAAGCCCTACCAGAGGGTAGAGGAGCCAAAGGAGGACCCGGTACTTGCACAGCTAAAAAAGACACAAGCTAAAGTATCAATTTGGGAACTGTTGGCATCATCCTTTCCTCATCGCCAAGCTCTTTGCAAGGCTTTGAGCCAACTTCAGACATCGGTAGAGATTAGCCCTGAAGTGCTAGTGTCCACCCTCACCCAATCATCTAAAATGCAAAGCATCGGGTTTTCTGATGATGACTTGCCCAAGGAGGGAGGCAGTCACAACAATGCCCTTTACGTCACGGTTCAAACCAGAGACAAAACTGTGCCCATGGTTCTCATTGACAATGGGTCAGCACTAAACGTCTGCCCACTAAGGGTAGCCAGCTGCCTAGGGTTGGAGGAAACGGATTTCACCCCATCTGACCAGATAGTGAAAGCCTATGACAGCACCTGAAGGGAAGTGTTGGGGGTTGCTATGCTGAAGTTAACAGTCGGGCCAGCTGTGATGGAAGTCCCATTCCAGGTAATTGATGTACCAACTAGCTTCAACCTGCTTCTGGGCCGACCATGGATACACCACACTAAGGCAGTACCCTCGTCCTTGCACCAAAAGGTCAAGTTTCCCTATGAGGACAAAGTTATCACCATTCAGGGGGATGACTACAGCCAACTTAAGAAACCAAAGGGCCAGCCTCTCTTTGAGGTCAACCCTGAAACTACCAACTTGCCCTTCTCGGGATTTCAGTATGACACTATGCAGTTCATAGAAGGAAAGACTGCGAACTCTCGAATTCTCTTTGATTTCGGGACGGTACAAATAAACTGCATAGTGCCTTTGATGCTTAAGATGTCCTATTTTCCAGGAATGGTTATGGCAAGGTCCGGGAACACATATCCCAAACTGCAAGCCTGGGAGTGCCCAGTGAATGAAGGGACCTTTGGACTAGGTTATGAACCCACTAATGAGGACCATGCTAAGAGAACCAGAAGGGGAAGGAAGGAGAGTGTACAGATGCGGCCTTACCTTCTGACTTTGAACAGTTACTTCTGTAAACCGGGAGAAGCAGTTCCTTACTGTGGCTTCTGAGAACCATTTTGCTGCCCGACCGCTAAGAAGATGCTGCCTGGGTTAGAGATATTCTCAGATGTCTGGGGCAACAAGCCCGGAACAATAACCGAACTAGAAACAGAAGACTTCATGCAGCCTAGTCTCTTTGATGAGGTTGCGGTTATCACAGGAAATGATGGGAATCAAGACCTGCTCAACCTGATCAAGCCGAATGAAGGACCTCTCAACAACTAGTACGCCGAGGAGGACCGCGCTGCTGATAAACCCCCTCCCGAGTCAAACCTAGTACCTAACTCTATAATCAAGTCCTGTACTGAGTCTGAGTCTGACCCCGAGTCTGAAACCGAGTCAGAGTCCAGTTCTGAGTCGTCTATGTCGGATCTAGAAGATCCAGATTTCAATTTTGATGTAATTTTTGAAGACGATTCCGTCATAATCAATAAAGGCTTGCAAATTTTTGACTACCCTGCGTGTCTATCTTTCCAAGCATTTCCAAGCAAAAATGAAAAAGAAATAAGCGAACTAAAAAATGAAAAAGAAAAAATGATAATTGGCAAAGAAGAAAATGAACATACATACATTGCATATGACTGTGTGAACAGGGAACAGGTCAGTGAATGTTTGAAGAATTTTGCCGATTGCTTCATGTGGAAGGCAAGTGACATCACGGAAATTGACCCAGCAATAGTGGTGCACAAGATTCCAGTATACCCTGAGGCTAAGCCAATGAAGCAGAAGCTAAGAAGGCTGAAAACAGAATGGTCCTTGAAAATCAAGGAGGAAGTTGCCAAGCAACTGGAGAACAAGTTCATAGAACCCATTGCCTACTCGACGTGGCTAGCAAACATTGTGCTGGTGCCGAAGAAAGATGGCAAAGTTAGAATGTGTGTGGATTACCGGGATTTGAATAAAGCATGTCCAAAGGACGACTTCCCCCTGCCACACATTGACTTGCTAGTTGACCGAATGGCTGGACACGAGATGGTCTCCTTGACTGATCTCGCTGCCGGGTACAATCAGATAATGATGCATTTACCGGACAAGGAGAAAACGACATTCATCACGAAGTGGGGAACCTACTGCTACAGGGTCATGCCCTTTGGGCTCAAAAATGCCGGGGCAACTTATCAAAGAATGGCAACGACCATCTTCCACGACAT
Source organism: Jatropha curcas (assembly GCF_041381405.1). Taxonomy (NCBI): domain Eukaryota; kingdom Viridiplantae; phylum Streptophyta; class Magnoliopsida; order Malpighiales; family Euphorbiaceae; genus Jatropha; species Jatropha curcas. The sequence continues at coordinate 17,542,796 of NC_143151.1, read as the reverse complement.
GATTCATAAAGAAGTAGAAGTGTACGTGGACGATATGATCGTTAAATCAAAAACAGCTGAAGAACACACAACAACACTTGAGAAGTTCTTCCTTAGACTTCGAAAGTACAACTTGAAGCTCAACCCGGCAAAATGTCTGTTTGGAGCTACATCCGGAGTATTTCTGGGGCATATGGTCAGTCGGAAGGGCATAGAGATTGACCCTTCAAAAGCCAAAGCTATTCTGGAAATGCCAGCACCAAAGACAGAAAAAGAAGTTCGGGGTTTCCTGGGAAGGCTACAGTACATCAGCCGGTTCATCAATCAGTTGGCCGATACTTGTGGTCCGATTTTCAAATTACTCAAGAAAGGAGTAGCAGTCAAATGGAACGAGGATTGTCAGAAAGCTTTCGACCAAGTCAAGCAATATCTACTATCCCCACCAGTTTTACAGCCACCAAGGCTAGGAAAGCCTTTGCTATTGTACCTATCAGTGACGGAAGAAGCGATGGGTGCAATGCTAGCTCAACAAGCAGAAGATACAAGGATAGAAAATGTCGTGTATTACCTTAGCAAGAGGATGCTGGAATATGAGTTAAAATACAATAAGATCGAGAAGTTGTGTTTGGCTCTAGTCTGGGCTTGCACAAAGCTGCAGCACTACCTCTTGTCTTACACTACATATGTTATTTCTAAGTCGAACCCCTTGAAATTCCTTATGGAGAGGCTGGTTCTTGACTGTAAGATGGCAAAGTGGGTGTCAGTGCTCGCAGCTTATGACTTAAAATTTGTACAGCGGAAGGCAGTGAAAGGCGGAGCCTTGGCTGATCAGTTAGCAGAATTACCGGTCGAAGACCAGATGCCGGAGGTAGAATTTCTTGATGAAGACTTGTTGAGCTTGGAAAGTGAAGTCTGGGAGATGTACTTCGATGGAGCTTCAAACTACCATGGAAATGGGGTTGGAGTCGTATTCAAAACTCCTTGTGGAGAATACATCCCAATTGCAGTTAAACTAGATTTCGACTGCACTAACAATGAAGCCGAATATGAAGCTTGCATAAAAGGGTTAGAAGCAGCCCTGGAAAAAGGAATAAAGATCCTCAAGGTTTTCGGAGATTCCAATCTGATAGTCTCCCAAGCTTTGAGAAAATGGAAAATTAAGGAAGAGCGTTTGGTTCCTTACCTGCAACGCTTGGACGAATTGGCTCAGCAGTTTGAAGAATTATCCTTCCACTACTTGCCGCGAGCCAAAAATCAGTTTGCTGATGCTCTAGCTACCTTAGCCTCCATGGTTAATGTAGAGGGAGACCAAGTCATTCGACCTCTGACAGTTCGGCTCCAGAAACAGCCAGCACATGTCATGAATCTAGTCGATGACAAGCCTTGGTTTTGGGATATACAGAATTATCTTCAGTATGAAGCCTACCCGGAGGGGTCCAGCAAGACTGATCAACGGACATTGAGACAGTTAGCATCTGGATATTTCATTACTAGGGGAGTTCTGTATAAGAGAAGTTGGAATGGCCTGCACCTAAGGTGCGTTGAGGAGGGAGAAGCTCAGGCCATCATGGATTCCTTACATAATGGGGAGTCCGGGCCACACATGCACGGGATAGCTCTGGCTCGAAAAATTATGAACATGGGTTATTACTGGTCGACTATGAATGCAGATTGCATGAGGCACGCGTAGAAGTGCCATGAATGTCAAATTTTTGCTAAGTTGCAGAGACGGCCTCCGGTCAATTTGAATCCTATTGCTTCACCGTGGCGTTTCGCAACTTGGGGCATAGACGTGATCGGAAAAGTCCACCCGAAGGCCTCTAATGGCCATCAATTCATCTTGGTTGCTGTTGATTATTTCACTAAGTGGATTGAGGCAACTTCTTATTCGGTCTTGAATGCCAAGAAGGCAGCACAGTTCGTTCGTACCAACATCCTTTGTCGGTACGGAACGCCATTCGAGATCATAACTGATAACGGGTCTCATTTTCAAAGTGAGTTTTCAGACCTACTGAAGCAAAAGAAAATTCAGCACCACAAGTCTTCACCCTATCGTCCACAAACAAATGGGGCAGTAGAGGTTGCAAACAAGGCTATAAAAGTCATTTTGCAGAAGACGGTTCAAAAGCATAGAGCTTGGCACGAACAATTATCAAATGCCTTGTGGGGATACAGAACTTCAATTAGAACGCCTACTGGGGCAACCCCGTATTCCTTAGTATATATATGGTATGGAGGCAGTGTTGCCTATTGAGCTGGAAATTCAGTCGGCGAGGATTATCCGAGAAAGCCAGATCAGCGAAGCAGATTGGGCTGAGAATTATCATTTGCAACTCTTGGGTATGGATGAAAAGCGATTGCGAGCAATCCACCAAACTCAAGTTTATCAAAGAAGAATGGTGCGGCATTTTAATAAGAAGGTCAAAGACCGGAAACTGGAAGAAGGTTGCTTGGTCTTGAAGGAAATTAGACAGCCAATCATAGACCCACATGGGAAGTTTCGTCCTCATTGGGCTGGACCCTATGTGTTGAAGAAGATACTGTCTGGCGGAGCCGTTATTTTGACTGATTTGGATGGTTTGGAATTCACAAATCCATGTAATTTGGATCAGTTAAAAAGATATTTTGTGTAATTGTAATCATTTGCATAATGTAAAAGAGCTACATTAGACCTGATTCTCCTCGGAAAAAAGAAATTATATATCGGAGATATGTAGGCAGCCCTCATTGGGCGCGGTCTAAACATTAATAAAAAATCATTTCATGACTTCTTTCTTCTTTGCCAAATAAAAAAAGAAAAGGAAAGAAAAGAAAAAAGAGGAAAAAAAGAAAGGAAAAACCCGCTAAGTCGAAAACCCGAAAGGGCGGCTTAGGCAAAAGTAGGGGCCCGCTAAGCTGAAAACCCAAAAAGGGCGGCTTAGGCAAAAATGGGTAGCTCGTTAAGTCGAAAACCCGAAAAGGGCGGCTTAGGCAAAAAAAAAATTAGAGCTTGAAATAAATAAAGTTGGAAAATGCTTGGAAAGCTAAATGATACTCTCAATTTAAGCTAAAAAGTCAAATCTCATTCCAATAGCAGCCCAAAGTCAGGCGGAAAGCAAAAAGTCCAAATAAATAATAAAGTCTAAACCAGAGTCTCAAATAAAAAGCCAAAAAGGCAAAACATCCAAAATCCAAAGCCAAAACAAAAGTCAAAAAACAACAATAAAGTCCAGAAGCCTATAGGAGTCTAGGTGTCCCGTCTCCTCCGTGGAGCAACATCCTCTGAGTCATCCCTAGCTGTTAAACTCTGTCCAACCTCGCCTGTCCGAGGAGCCAGCACAATCTCCTCACCAGTCCCAACCTCATCATCAGCGTCAGCCTGAACCCAACCTTCGAGTACACTCAGCAGTGCAGTCCTCCTTGGTCTCTCAATCGGCCAAACAGCAGTAATGAACCAAGCCTGATACTCAAGAGAAGTCTGAACACTGGCAGGATTAGGTAAAGGCCTAACCATACGATGATCTCTAACCCAAGCCCTAAGGACGGCTCGGGTAACGCCCGGGGTAACAGCTGAATCAGTTGAAAAGTCATCCATAATCGGAACAGTCTGGTCTATCCCCATTTGCCTCAAAACGCGCGAAGCACAGTACCAAGTACAGTGTGTGAGGCCTAAAAGGTAAACCCGAGAATGGCGAAAGCTGACCTGAATAAAGCGGGTGATGTTGTACCAGGAGATGAACCACAGTATCTCATTTGGACCCAACTCAATCAGCCATGAAGTCCATGCATCAGTAGATGGGTGTGTGATCAAAATCCTCCGCATACGATACTGAGTGGGATTATAGGGCAAGAGAGTAGGAATAGCAACCACTTGAAGGTGGTCCTTCAACCAGACCTGGGTAATGGATCCTTTCTATTACAAGGAAATAAAGTAAAAAAGAAAAGAAAATGAGGAAAGATAACAAGGGGAAATACCTGGAGAATGATGGGAGAGATAGTCCAGTCATCGAACCCTAAAGCAGCCCTATCAAGACTCCTAATAGTCTCGGCCAGCACAATGCCGCCAATGCAGCCCATATCCTCCATTTGCCGAACCATGGGGCAAAGACGCAAATCCCCAAAGCCTGGGTCCTGGTTAAACAAGAAGCCAGCCAATAAACAGAAAACCAAGGCCCGCATCCTCAACCTCATCCGGTCTGGGTCGTCTGGGCAAGCCTCTGAGAATTCGTCAATCAGGGGCAGCAAGATTGCTTTCTGGTCATCAACGATCATAGCCCTAGCTTGGGGTCGGCTGAACTGAAACAGGGTTTCAAACGACCTAACATACCCGATTTTTACCTCATGCTTGACCAAAGGGGCATTGGGGTCACACCCTATAATAGCACAAAACTCCTCAAAAAGAGGGCACATCTCCTCCATCATGGCCCCAAACCGGAAAACGTGGGCTTCAGGGTCTCAAAGTCTAATACAGGCCCGTAAAAAATCCCAATCAACTATTACACCCCTAAGAGTAATAACAGGAGAAAGACCGTACCTCCCCAAATTGATCTTTTCAACTTTGGAGAGACTCCTAGTCCAGCTGTGCATGCTATGGTTGTAGAAGGGATTCATTGTTTTTTGTTTATTTTATTTCTTTTTTTTCCTCTTTTTGTTTATTAAAAAATAAATAAATAAATAAATATAATAGAAAAAATAGAGAAAAAAAAGAGAGAAGAAACTGACCAGGAACTGCTTTTTTAGCACAATTTTCGAGAAAATAAGTGAGTGAAAGAAGAAAAGGGCCAAAGGCGGCTTTTATAGAGAAAAAGCACGCCCGCAGGCGGCCCAGCCGCCGGAGCCGGCGACCACCGCCAAAAAAAAAAAAAATTTTGTTTTTTACATACATATATATATGTATATAATTTCCAGTGCCAAAAAAAAAAAAGAAAAAAAATGTTCTTTTCTAAAAAAAAATGTATATATTTTCCATAAAATGGGCGGAAATAAAATCCTATTTTCTTTCATATTTGATAACCATGCATACATATTTTCAGTACTAACCAAAGTGCAGGTACAAATAAAGTTCAGTACAGAAAATACAGTAAGAGAAAAACAAAGGAAAGCTGGAAAATCTAGCAACTATCAGCGGCGGGGCCTCCTCCTCCTCTGATCATCAAAGGCTATCTGAGTCCAGGCCGCAGCTAGTTCTTGCTGCATCCCGAGAACCAGCTCCATCATCTGACTGACCAACCCGATAGGAACCTGGAAATCATACAAAGGAAAATACAAGTCAATCTCAAATCTCTTATGAATCCTTTTTGTGAGAGAGATGTGTCAGGCTTTACCTCAGTGATGTCCTCGGAAGGAAGAGTCGGGCGATCCACACCCTCCAGGGAGACTTCTCGAAGAGCTGGAGGGCTGTCAGGAACAAAGTAAGAAATACTATATGGTAGACGTAGATTGGCCAGGTTTGGGTGAAGTGGCCCGGTAGCCTCCAAAATAGCCCGGGGAACCCTGAAAGGACCTGTCGATCGGCTAGGCCCGGCCTGCGACGGAGTGGAAGAAGTGGGATCGGTCATGGGCCTCCTCTTCGAAGTCCTAGTCGAGGGACCCGAAGCCCGAGAAGAATGGGTGCCAAGTGGCTGAGAAGGAACCGGCCCCTGGAAATTATCAAGCCGAGATCCAATGGGCGGCATCAAAGAGATTCCGCAGAACTCATCGTAATCTCCTCCCATAAGGAGCTCCACATGTGGAATACCCTCAGTATGAGCAGCAGTGAGCACCATCTGCCTACCTGCTCGCATGTCCTCAGGAGGGGAATAAGGGACAGTTCGGCAGCCTCTTATCTGAATGTCCACCCTCTCGCCCAAATAATATCGCCGCAGGATGGGGTGCGACAGGACCACCCTCCGCCGAGACAAGGCGTCTGAACGCTGGAAATCAGGATCAGCCTGAATCCAGCTCTGTAGACGGGCAGTCATTGGCCCCACTTCAGCCTATAAAAGATGCAAATATGTTAATAAATCCTTTTTATTTAACATATCTAAGAATCACTAAGCACATACCTGCTCCAGAGGGCAAGTATCAAAAAAGGTTCTCAGCTCCTTCAGCGATTTCTTGCACCGAACGATATGAAGGTTTGATTTGTACCATCTCCAAGCCAAAGGCGCCAGCCCTGATCCGAGATCAGTCTGAAGCAGCTCTGGGCGAGTGTAAGGAAAGTACTCGAATGCCCAAGTCTGCGAAACACAAAAAAAAAAAAGAGAGAGAATCAGTGGAAAAGAAAATCAAGACGAACAGAAAAACACAGAAAAGAAGAATGTTCTTTACATTACCTCCCAGAAATAGTAGGTCCCGCTGAGTTTGCAGTGACCTCGACTCAGGTCGCACATATCGTCATACATGCGGCTCAAAATAGCACCGGCCCAGTCATACTCCTCCAAATGGGCCAAATTTTCCAAACTCTTCAAGATAGAAGGGTTAAACTTCTCTTTCCTGTTGGACCAGAAGGTCGAGGCAAACAGCAGCAACAAGGTGAATCGGGCCACCTGAGTAGCCGTCAGCTCTCCCCGCCTGTATCTAGCATAGATGCCAAGGGCCTGGAGGGATAACCAGTGTCTAGAAACGCTCAAAGCAGGGGTGGCAGAGCCTGACTCGACAATCCGTGGCAGGTCTATCCTAATCAGCTCCACCATCCGGTCGGGGGAGATCTCAGTCCTCCAGTCATCATATAGCTTAATCGGTCGAATGCTGAAAGGGATCCCGGAGATCACCGAGAAGTCCGCGGGGGTCAGTGTCAACTCGCCCCAAGAGAAGTGGAAAGTATTGGTGGTGTCCCACCATCTCTCGGCCAAGGGACACAATAACTCCTTATAGTTGCTTCGACCCATGTCAAGATGTCTCAGATAGCCCAGATAAGACGGGCGGATAATCGCACCAACCGGGTTGTTTTGATCACATATTTCGAGCGGAACTTCAGCCACAGAACTCTCACCCACATCCAATTTAATACGGGAGTCCTAAAAGGTAAATCAACCTAAGAGTTACTCCTCGGTTCCTTACTAAGGGTAATATCTTAGTTCTACCCTAGCATGCATACTAATAAAAGCAGTAAGCACAGGAAATTTTTTAAAAAATCACAATTTGGCCTAAGGCCCAAAAAATCACAATTTGGCCTAAGGCCCAAAAAAATCACAATTCGGCCTAAGGCCCAAAAAATCACAGTTCGGCCTAAGGCCCAAAAATCACAGTTCGGCCTAAGGCCCAAAAATCACAGTTCGGCCTAAGGCCCAAAATTCAAAATTCGGCCTAAGGCCCAAAATTCACAATTCGGCCTAAGGCCCCAAAATTCACCATTTGGCTTAAGGCCCAAATAATAAATAATGTGCAAACAAAAGTGAAAGGAGCCTACCTGGGCGAAGATGCCGGTCATGGAGGCGTGAGTATCAGTGTCTGCCATAAGATCGACCTCGTTGAGAGAAATCCCTAGAGACTTGAGAAAATCCTCGTCGCTAAAATCTGAGGAAGCCATAGAAGAAGCCATAGAAGAAGCCTTGAAGCTTCGAGGAAGTTGAGAGAATTTGAGAGAGCTCTTTTGTTTTGGAGAGTGTAGAATGAATGAAATGAGAATTTCAAGCTATTTATAAGCAAATAGCCAAAAGGCGGGTCTCCTGGACGCGTCCGATTTTCGCCTCCAAAATTTGCGTTTCAGACAACCACCGACTCCCATAAATCATTTTTTATGGTTGCCGGTGGGGGGCAACTATGAACACCCAAATTTTGAGGCTTAAAGAGCCAGTTTTCCCGGACTGCAAACAGTCCGGCCGGGCCGGAGGCCATTCGGAAAGTTCACCGGAAGTATGCCAATATGGTACTTGAAACGTCCGGAAAATTACAAGGATCACGGAACTGGTCCCGGAATATTTTTTGGAGGTCCGGAACTTCCGGAAAAACCCCCGGAACAAAAAATAGTAGAACCACCGGCCTCGGTGGCTCGGGCCGCCGGTCACCGGCCCCGGCGGCCCAGGCCGCCGAGCTCCGGTGGGCCGCCGAGCTCAGGCGGCCCGGCCGCCCAACCCGGCGGCCCAGGCCGCCGAAACAGTCCGATTTTGCCTATAAATTGGCCCCGAAGCCCTCAGTTTTACTCACTCAGTCTGTGTTGACGGACGCTCCTTCTCCCCTACGCTCCTTGCGATTCTTTACTGCTTTTCTGCATTTTAGTTTAGCTTTAATTGCTTTCTTGCTTTGTTAAGTGGTCATTAAAATCAAATTAATTAATATTCCCTTAACGAGGAGCTTAACCTGGAGTTAAGAAGCGGTCGACGATTAAATCAGGTACATGAACTAAACTCTGCCTATTTAATTTTAGCACTTCATGCATGCTTCTCTTCTACTCCTAATATTTCTACAACTGCATAAATGCATTCACGTCAATCATTAGGCAAATGAACTGCCTCAATTAAATAAATTTAGGCTAAACGCCCGGTTAATCAATAATCGTTGTGTTAAGCTTAAATCCGACAATATTGGCTAAAAAAACGCCTAGTTAATCAAATAACTATGGTGAAATTGCCTTTATTTCGAACAAATTCGGCTTAAGTCCAATTAATCAATAATTGTGGCTAAAAGGCCTTAATTAAACACGTTTTTTTCTTGGCAATAAAATTGCCTACATTACAATTCGGTTAATCAATTTTTGGCAAACACATTGCCTATAAATTAGATTAACTACTTTCAGCGACAAATCGCTTAAATCAATCCTTTGGCAAAATGCCTTAAATTAATCAACTTATTTTGGCTAAAAGCCTTAAATCAATCATTTTGGCGACAATCGCCTAAATAATCATCTTTTGGCAAATAGATTGCCTAAATCAACCTTCTTTGGCTAAAAGCCTTTAAATTAATCAAACTTTTGGATAAAAGCCTTAAAATCAAGCATTTTGGTGACAATCGCCTAAATCACATAAATCTTTTGGCAACAATTTGCCTAAATCATTCTTTTTGGCTAGAAGCCTTAAATCAACAATTTTGGCATCAAATGCCTAACAATCAATTTTCAGGCAGAATGCCTAAACAAAATGCACAAAGCATACACACACTCATGCATAAAGCATCCCCACTCAAAGCCCTCTAAAAGAGGCCTATCGAACTATGTTGACTTTGATCTTCCATTCAAACGGAAGTACGTAGGCACGTTTGGGATTTAACCCCGAGCGGCAAGTCGAAATCACATAAACATTTTCATTGGTTCAATTACTTCATTCACCCTGCAAAAGCATTCATTCATAGGTTAGTTCATCAGCATGACATAGTCTCGGGATCCATCTCGGGTTCGTAGACCATGCTTTAACATTGGGTTAATTAATCTAATAATTAGGTTAATTAAAAATTGGAGTCACTTAGGGTTTTTTCCTAGTTTACCCTAAAATAATTAAATAAGGTGGCGACTCATACATTCACGTGCATTTCTGCCCTTAATCACATGCATCATATGCTATGATATTTTGGGGTAGGGGTTCACATCCGTAACTATCTTTCAAACTACCTTTTTTTACATTTTCTTTTTATCAAAACTTGCTTTAATATACCTCAGAAACACTCAATAATAGGCAGAATGCTATTTAATCAATATCAAACTATCCAAATATCAACAAAATAAATATTTAACAAATTAATGGCTAAGAAAATACCAAGAAGAGTTTAGATGATTACATAACCCTCAGATTTGAGGATTGCACACGATTTGAACGTCTTGGGAAGAAAGTTTCAAGATCCCAGAAGTCCTTTTTACCAAGTTTTAACAAAAAATCTCTTTTTCTTTTCTTTTCTCTCTTTTTCTCTTTTTTGTGTAATTTTTGTTTTCTAATCTATTTAATCTCTAAGGCCGTTTTTCTTCAAGATAACTCAATGGAGTTCTTGTAGAAAACCTTGCCGCAGTTGTGACATTCTACCGAGTCGAGTCTTAGCACTGAGTCAAGTCATTTCATAGAGTCGAGTTGAGTCGGGCCAAACCAAACCCGGTTGGGGTAGAATGGGATTATAAGTGGACTTACTTGAGTGAGAGAAAAAGATCAAAGCATATGGGTGAGGATTGATTTGCATTAAAAGACCAAGCTTGGGTCTTAAGTAGTAACCTGTTGACAATTGAGGTACCATTTAGGAAGTTTCACATAAAAATTCATTGATATTTTGATGGCCTACCCGTAATAACCATTTCACTTTTCCATTTTCATCTTTATCTTCATCTTTTTCATCTCCTTCCTTTCTCCATCCATTTTCATGGTAGTTAAGCCTTAACTTCAACTTCTCTTCTATCCAAGTAAGTAAACCTTCTTGAAGTTCATAATTGAATCATTTGGTGCTATTTTTAGAATATTCATAAGAATTCTTATTTATAGGTGAAGTGAGTTCAAAGGTAGTAGAAAAAGGAAGTTAAAGAAGAGCTCAAGCTTTTTGGAGTAAAGGTTTGATATCTCTTTTCATTTACCATTTTCTTTGCATGAGAATTTATGTGGTGTGTTGCTAATGAGACAATATTGCTTCATGTTGAGTGGGAGGACTGGTAATGGTGAGAAAACAGGGGAGGAATTGAATAAATGAAGTAAATAGTGAGTTTGTGCTGAAACAGGTTTTGCTGGAAATTTTACCAGTAAAGAGTTATTTGTTCCTCTATGTGTTAGCTTTACATGGGTTTTTGAATCATCCAAATCTGAGTTCTATATTGAGAGATATGACCAAAAGAGTACAGACTGTGCAGGCTGGAAAACGCGACGCGCGCGCGTGAATTGTATGACGAGCTCGCGACTTGTGCCTGAAACTCACTGACTCTCATTTTGCACTTTACGCGCTCGCGACTTTCATTTGCGCGCTCGCGACTTGTGCCTGAAACTCACTGACTCTCATTTTGCACTTTACGCGCTCGCGACTTTCATTTGCGCGCTCGCGACTTTCACCTGAAACTCTCTGACTATCATTTTGCACTTTACGTGCTCGCGACTTTGCACTGCGCGCTCGCGACTTGTGCCCGATAACTCACTGACTCTCATTTTGCACTTTACGCGCTCGCGACTTTGCACTGCGCGCTCGCGACTTGTGCCCGATAACTCACTGACTCTCATTTTTGCATCTCGCGCTCGCGACTTTGCAAGGCGCGCTCGCGACTTGTGTTTTCCTGCACTTTTGGACTTCATTTTCTATGCAATTGGATTCCTTTGCTCAACTTGTATGCCTCCAATCATTTTAAAACAAAAATACAACATTAGAACATGTATCAAAACAACATGCAAGCATGTAAATGATGTGAAATCAAATAAACATTATGATTTATGAAGTTATGAACTATTAATATGATGTTGTGTTATATTATTGACATACCAACATTAGGCTCCATTGAGGTTAGGTAGTAACCACTTAGATAAGGCTATGTCGCGACATAGGATAGCAGATCTGCACCCCATACAGTTTGGTACTCCGGCTACAGGCCGTTGAGTGGATATGATTATATATGGGCCATAGCAGCCAAGCATACAGTATTCATCCAGTTTCATACAGTTTTTCTTATCACTTCGGTTTCACTATAACCTTATGGAGCCATACAGATATCTTGACATAACATTTCATGAATCATACAGTATTACAAACAGTACGAAAGATAATCAAGGTATAATGAAAGGATCATGTTATATGTGCTTATATGTTTAATTATCCATATACATTTACATGCTTATTTCTATCTATGTATGTGCTTAATTGTTTCTTTATATGTTGAGATATCCACTGAGCTTTATTTGCTCAGCGAGTTACCTGTTTAACTCGCAGGTTTTGAGATTTGACCGTAGAGAGTCAGCTTACAACTGCTGCAGTTCATCTGTAGAAGACTCAGTCTTCAGGGTAGCTACTCATTTGGATGTGTATCTTTTGTCTATCCTTTTCATGGCATGTACAGGGCACACAGTTGGGCCCATTTCATTTTGACACTAGTATCATGTCTTGTAATTATAAATTACATTATTATTGTAAACAACACATCAGCATGCTATTAAATTCAATATACATTATGAGTTCAGCATGTCAGGCCATACAGTCAACCAGTTTGTAGCATCTCGACTCGGTTTATTCGGGTTTACGGGTGGACCGGGAAGGGATGTTTCAGCAGTTGTTTACTATGCTCTCTTAAGAATTCTTTCAAGTTTTCTCTAAAAAGGTCCCTTTTAAAAGATAAAAACGTAGTATTTATATGGGTAGGGCAACAGAACATAGCTGCGTCATGCAACTAACAGTTGCATGATGGACCCGAGAGCTGCGTGACACAGCTCACTTTTTGGACCGTTGCCACGTATCCAAACAAAAAGCAGAAACCGTTATATGGGTTTTTCAAGGTGATGTCATCCTGGTTAGAGTTGCGTGATGCAACTATTAGTGCCGTCACGCACCTTATAGCTGCTTGATGCAACCCTAGTGCAGATCAGACTTCCTTGAATTGGTTTAAATCGATTCTTGGTTTAAAGACTTCCGGTTGACCCTGATTCCTTATTCCGCGTCCTTGTGTCCTCATCGGGTTAGGTGGGGGCATAAAAACACACGTCAATAGTTTGCCCCCCCACTTTATCATTAATTGTATAAACGATTAATGTTAAAGTGGTCCATTGACGCGCCTTCAATCTAGTAATCATCCTCAAAGCCTGGTTTGATTGGCTTTGAAAGATGTTGAGTTGACTTAATCATCTGGCCACCTCCTCAGCTCGGTTTGATTGGCTTTCGTTGGCTCCAGTCGGATCAGTAACGACATCCAAAATTCGATCTGATTGGATATGAAGATACCTTCGAGGCTCGATTTGATTGGCTTGAAGGGTTTTAATTGCCCTGGTCAACTTCGTAATTCACCATCATTGACCGGGAAAAGAGTCCAAACAGCTTCGTAATACACCATCACTGTTTGAAGGTTGAAATTGTCCTGATCAGCTTCGCAATACACCATCACTAATCAGTAAAAGGATTGACTCGATCAGCTTCGCAATGCACCATCGCTAATCGAGAAAAATGATCCAAACAGTTTCGTAATACACCATCACTGCTTGGTGGGCCGTATCGGCTTCGAGAAATCACCATCGGTTGGCCTGAAAAATTGTTCAAGAGAAAAAGAGCAATTTCTGTGTACAAACAGACCTTGCCTTTTGTTAGAAAAAATGTTGGGACGCACATGCCCCCATGCATTAATGATAAATTAAAAATTTTGCATCAGGGCAAAAGATTATACTTTTGCCCCCAGTCCGGAATTCCGACCTAGGACCAAAAATATTAGCTTTTTAGGCATACTTTTTGATGTTTATTACCAAAATTTGGTTTAAAAGTTTTGCAAAAATTTAGCCAAAATTTAGGCCAGAAAAATTTTGAGTCTGAATTTTCGGGTATACCTTTCCTGATGCAGTGTTTAAAAGAAAACTTACCTGGGGGTAATTTGGGCAATTTGATGCTCCTGCCCCCTGTGCAGTGAGTAGACAAAATTGCTGAAGTTTACGAGCCGCATACCGACGTCAAATTGCTTGAACGGATCACCATAGGCCTAAACGGGCCGTTTGGGCCATTATGGGCTTGGAGAGGTTAATGGGCCCCTCCTTTTGGGCTTGAAGAGATAGTAAATGGGCTTGGGCCCATCGCTTACTATAAGTAAGCTTCTTTAACATTTCATTTTCACTTTCCAAAACCCTAAGCTTTCTGCAAACACTCTGAACTTCAACCAAAATGTCTCAACTTCCCAAGATCCCCGCCTCCGCCTACACACCGGAGATGAAAACACTGGGGGTGATCTCGGACATCACGACTTTCGAGGGTGAGTGGGTGCCAGTCAGCCGTAATGCCCTGACTCCCGGGACACGACCGTTGCAGCTCCTCCCATTGCCAGGCACCGAGTTCCCGGTTCGCCACGAGACCAGTGCGATGCGCGGTTTTCAGACTGAGGTAAGTAATTTTTCTTTCGAATTTCTTGCTTTCAATTGCGCATTGTAGATTTTTTGTTGAATTTGTTGTCTGTATGTGTGTCGGCAGTTGCGTCACGCAGGAAGGAGTTGCGTGACGCAACTGTTCCTGCATGAACAGTTGCGTGTCGCAGCTGTTCTAGGTGAACAGTTGCGTGAGGCAACTGTTCGAAGCGCCATGAACCCTAGCGTTTCTGAACTTGGTGGATTCGCCCCTTTACATGTATTACTGCCTTATTTGTTGATTGAGAATTGATACTATCTTCCATGCGACCTATTTTTGCCCTAAAAATGCATAGAAACAACACAAACACAAAGATATTGAACATAGGTTAGTTTCTGCGTACCTTCGACAGTTGCGTCACGCAACTGTTCTGTGGTAGAACAGTTCCGTGACGCGATTGTTCGTCAACGAGGCAAGGCCTTGGATAGTTGAGTGGCACAGCTGTTCTTCAGGATGTAATGTTTTGAACAGTTGCATGGCGCAGCTGTTCCTCAGGAGGCGCAACTTGGGCAAGCTGCGTGACGCAGCTGTTCATCTGGGGGGCGCAACTTTGGTAAGCTGCGTGACGCAGCTTCGCAGATGCGTGACGCAACTATAGTTGCGTGACACAGCTGTGTTTGGTCCGAGGCTTGAATACTTTATTTTCCTGACAGGGCGGTCCACTTGGTTAATGCGGACGTAATGGCTCAACCTCCTTACTGTACAAGTTGTCCTTCTTATTAATGTAGGATTAAATGTCCAACTACCGGAGCGATCTATGTATAAATGCTCATCCAACCACCATCGACAGTAAATACTATGATGATGACATCCCATTCACTGACTTATTTCTACTTCTATAATTAGAGGGTTGCCTCTGCATCTTCTTCACTCCCAGCATTCAAAACAAATCTATCGCTTGAATAATCCCTTTTTTTTATGGCTTTCAGAAACCAAGTTTCGTCCTTCGTCCAATCCATTCCTGGCGACCTATGGCAGATTCCCCCCATGAACCAACTCGCCTGGCTGAAATATTTCAAAGACTTGAAGCCTGATCATAGTTTCTTGTCTTGGCTCATCACGTACTTCAACCCCAACACCATGGTTTTCCAGTTTGAAGATTCTGAAGTAACTCCGACCTATGAGGAAATGTGTGCTATGATGGATCATCACCCTGAACAAGGTGAAACTCCAGCTTTGCCCCCGGGCCCCAGATATGATCTGACCGAGATTGTGGCTCTGTGCCCGGTTTACCTTCCTGACGGCATAAACACGGATCAAGGTCTTCCTTTAGAGCCTTTTCTGAGCAGGGTTCTGTCCATGGATATAGATCCCTCTTGGATTCGAGCTTGTTGTTTCCTGTTACTGAACATGTATGCCATGAAGAATCGCCAACTTGGAATTGGAGATTTTCGATTACTGTCAGTTGTTCGTGACATGCAAATGTATCATCGCACTGTCTTCATGATGATCATGGGGGAGACGATATGCTGGGTCAGGTAATTGCCCTTCATGTCACCAACTTTAATGTTCACCATCGTGGTTGTCCGATGTTGTTGCAAGCCTGAGCTTTAGACAAGCTAAGCCTGATTCCTCCGGTCCCAACTCATTTGATTCCAACCTATGGCCCTGCCAACTTTCGGTCTCGGTCCCGAGGACACTTCGATTTTGGGGATAACCCGGTGATTCGGTGGCCTTGTCCTTGGTGGAGGATCAGACTGGTTACTGCTGGAAGCATGAATCTCAATTACGTGTTGTACGCCAATCTAGACAGTTCCATGGCCTACTTCCTAGACAGGATCAGTCGTCAGTACGGTATGATACAACGCGTTCCCAAAATCCATAACTTTGAAAGTGGTCTCATGACGCAGAGTCTGTTGATCAATTTGGCTGACCGTTGGCAAAACCGAAACACTTGGTACCTGGGTCAAGGAGTGATGCAGGACACTATGACACCCGAGTACGTCAACTGGTTTTACACCAAGTGATGATACTAGGTTCTGAAAAGATCGGTGTCTGATGACAACCCTACTGGAATAAATGCTGTTGTTGTTTCGTCTTTGCAATGTCCTGTATTCCAGGGCCGTGGGCTCACAATTAATGTATCCCTTTTTTTTTCAATTAATGACTCCGGTGGTTCTGTCTTTATTAGTTCTTGCTTTCTGCACACATGGACAACAAAAGACAACAAATCTTTTCCTTCGAAATCATTTGTTGTATTAGTCACTTGGGCCTCCTGCCCCTAGGTTAATAAATGAAAGCCCATAAAAATGAATCATTTGATTTAAAGACAGGAGATTACGTTTGGAAATAAAAAGATGGGGTGACTATTTTTATTGCCTGCATAGATCAAACAAAAATAGCAAATGTAACTTCTTTATGTATGCATGAACCTACTGAGTACTAAGGTTTTATCCATGTTTTTTTTTATTATTGATCTTTCCAAGGAAATCACTGAGAAGATGGTATTCATTCTCCTGATCGATGTTTTAAAAGAATTCATCACTTAGGCAGGACCAACAACCAGAACATTTTCAAAATAGATGAGTCAATCTCGATCAGATAAGCAAAGAGGAAGGTCTTGCATTCTTTAATCATATCCCCAAAACAAAAGGAAGAAAAATTTTGAAATTCAGACCCTTTATTAATCTTACTTCTTTTCAACATTATACAAAAGTAAAGAAAACTATTTTAATACAATGGTCATTTATTCTAACTATTCATTTACCTATTCTCCTTTTAGTCAAGTTGATGACATTGAGTAACCAATCACAAATCTGTCACGAACGCATGGCATAGATTTCACATTTAAACTAAGCACCACGCATTTATCCCGAAAGTTTTATTTTTATCCTTATTTATTTATTTATTTTTATTATGCTCTAACTTTTGCCTAGGCCGCCCTTTCGGGTTTTCAACCTAGCGAGCTCATTTCTTACCTAAGCCGCCCTTTCGGGTTTTCGACCTAGCTCTTCTTTTTTTTTTTTTTTAATCGAAATCATCATTTTAGACATAGAATCTTTTCATTTGGTCCTGATTGACAATCCGGTTGACAGGCTTCCCTTCCATAGTAATTAATTCAGCGGCACCTTTAGCTAATAGCTTCTAAATTCTGAATAGTCCATGCCAGTTGGGTTTGAATTTCCCACCAGGATGATTCTAGGCTTCATGATCCAACAATCTGATCAATACCAAATCTCCATTCTTTAAAGCCCTTGGATGTACCCGTTTGTTGTAGAAACAAGCAATCCTTCTCTTTCTCATCTGATCTTGGAATCGAGTGTTCAATCTTCTTCCATCCAAAAGCGCCAACTCTTCATAGCTTTTCTTGATCCATTCTTCTTCTGTTAGACCAGCTTCTACAAGAACTCTGAGAGACTTCTTTTCGAGCTCTACAGGTAACACTGCCTCCATCCCATATACAAGTTCAAAGGGAGAAGCTCCATTTACTGACTTGAATGTAGTGCGATGCCCCTAGAGCGCGAAAGGAATTTTCTCAACCCAGCTTCTATACTTCTCGCACATCTTAGACAGGATTCTTTTAATCTCCTTATTCGCAGCTTCTACTGCACCATTAGCTTGAGGGCGATAAGGAGAAGAATGATGATGCTCAACCTTATACTTAAATAACAACTGACCAACATCTGCTTGAAAATGAGAACCATTGTCTGTAACTACGTGATGGGGAACACCATAGCGACAGAAAATGTTCTATTCAATGAATCTAGCCACATGTTTGGCGGTCAAAGTTTTGTAGGATTGAGCCTCGATCCACCTATAAAAGTAGTCCACTGCAACCAAGATATACTGATGACCATTCGATGCTGCTGGCGTGATCTTGCCGATAATATCTATACCCCATGCGGAAAAAGGCCAAGAAGGAGCTGTCGGATGGAGTTCAACAGCAGGCAAATGGCTTTTATTATCATGGTATTGACAGGCTTTACAATGACGTACATAATTAACACAGTCACCTTCCATCTGCATCCAAAAATAACCCTGTCTCATGATTTTTCTGGCTAAGCTCCTGCCGCTCAAATGAGTACCGCAGACTCCCTCATGAATTTTCATAATTATTTCTTCCCCTTCCTTTTTACTTACGCATCTTAGCAACATCCCATCCCAAGCTCTCCTATAGAGTTCACCATCAGCAAGGACATAATTCAGAGCCATTTTTCTTAGGACCGAACGATCATCCTTTATCGCGTCATTAGAAAAGGTTTCGTCTTTCATGTACCGCAGAATATCCGCAAACTAGGGTTCTTCCTCTAACTCCACCTGATTCACAAAATGTTCTTCATAGCACAGGATATTTGCCGCAGTAATGATAAATGGCTTCTTTAGGACTTTACTTAAATCCTGCCAAGCTGATGCTAAGTTTGCCAAGGCATCCGAAATTCTGTTATAGATTCTTCCTATGTGAGTGAAGGTGATCTTATCAAAGAGTGCTGCCTTCTTCAACAAGTACTCGACATAGGGCTTCAACCTTTCTTCTTCCACTTTCCATCTCTCGTTGGCATGTTCGATAACCATCAACGAATCTCCTATCACCTCGACTTCCTTAGCACCTGATGCAAGAAGAGCCTCCATTCCCATGATGCATGCTTCATATTCAGCCATATTGTTGGTGACCGGAAACAATAATCTTTTGCAAATTGTTATGACCTCGCCATGAGGTGCTTCTATTACAATATTGGCTCCGACTCCATTTCTGTTGGCTGATCCATCAAAGTACAATTTCCAAGCCCCTGTTTCAACACACAGCAAGTGTTCATCTGGAAACTCCAATTCCCAGGAACTCTGCCACAACTCATCCTTTGACCGTTTTCTTCGTGACAAACTCTGCATCCACACTAGACATCTGAATTAACCATTTGGACAGCCGCCCTTCTAGAGTAGGCGTTCTCTGCAGATACTTCATAAGATCAATTTTGGAAACGAAAGTGACCCTGAAGGAATCAAAGTAAGGCCTCAATTTCTTTATCGACCATACTACTGCCATTCACGTTTTCTCTACCAAATTGTACTTCTCCTCAATAGGCAGTAGTTTCTTGCTGATGTAATAGATGGCCTTTTCTACTCCAGCAGCGTCCGGCTGTGCCAACATTGCCCCCACTCCTGCATCCTCTAGAGACAAATACAGGATCAGAGGTTGTCCTGGTCTAGGCGAACTCAGCACTGGTGGATTCATCAAATACTTCTTTATGTGATCAAAGGCTTTCTGGCAGTCCTCATTCCATTTAACTGGCTGATTCTTCTTAAGTAGCTTGAAAATCGGAGCACAAGTGATGGATAGCCTAGAAATAAACCTGCTGATGTGCTGAATTTGTCCTAAGAAGCTTCTCACCTGACGTTCTGTTCTTGGTGGTTCCATATCCTGAATGGCTTTTATTTTGTCGGGGTCAACCTCAATCCCGTTAGGTCCTACAATAAAACCTAACAACTTCCCTTTCGTTACTCCGAATACGCACTTTTTGGGATTGAGTCTTAAGTTGTACTGCTTAACCCGTGCAAAGAACTTTTCCAGCATCTCCATGTGCTCTTCCTGTGTTCTTGTCATGATCACCATATCATCCACATATACTTCCAATCCTTTATGGATCATATCATGAAATAATGTTGTAGCCATTCTCTGATATGTCGCCCCGACGTTCTTTAGTCCAAATGGCATCACTCTATAGCAAAAAGTCTCAAATTCAGTAGTGAAGGCAGTCTTGTGCTTGTCAACTAAGGCCATCAAGATTTGGTTGTATCCGGAGAACCCGTCCATGATAGAATAACATCCCATTCCGGCAGCACTGTCAATCAAAACATCTATGTGCGGAAGTGGAAAGTCATCTTTGGGCGAGGCTTTATTTAGGTCCCTGTAGTCAACACAAACCCTTATCCTCCCATCTTTCTTCAGCATAGGAACTATGTTAGCCAGCCACTTAGGATAATGTACTACTTCTAAGAATCCGGCATCCAACTGTTTCTGGACCTCAATCTTGATCTTATCCTGCCACTCTGGTCTAACCCGCCTCCTCTTCTGCTTCACTAGCTTAATACTTAGGTCAGTGGGAATGAAGTGTTCTACGATTGATTTGTCGATTCCTGGCATGTCAGCATAGCTCCCGGCAAATACCTCTGAATTTCTCTTAAGACATTCTTGGAGATCCTGTCTAAGTTCAGGTTTGAAGTCCGATCCGATTTCGATTATTTTAGGATCTTCGGTGGTGCTTAGGTTAAATGCAAAATGATGCAATGCATTTATGTCAAATATGCGCGTGGTATAATCAATGCCATGAACGTGACAATCAGGAAAATAACAAAACAAGTAGTAAAAATTCACTTCCATTGATTGAAATAATAAAGGGAAAACATCCAAATTGTTCTCAAAACAATAATCAGAAAAACAAAAGACAGGATTAATAGCCTGTTCAATACATTCATCACAACTGTCTTTTATTGCTTGAATCACTTCATCAGCATCTGGGGCTTCCTTTGCTTCCGGGGCAGCTTCTCCTTTTGCCTCTCCATGCTCTATCATCTTCATCACCTTCCCCTCTACTTCTTCAGTATCTTCAGCTGCTAGTATTGACTGGAGGATCCTTGCCTTAGCCTTCTGCTCTTGCACCATTCTGGAAGCTTCATCCCCAATCCCCAGGAAATCTTCAAATTCAGGTATCTTCTGTGACCATTCAGTGCCACTATCTATTTGAACCTATGAATACTCAAATTTTGAGGCTCAAAGAGCCAATTTTCCCGGACTGTAAACAGTTCGGCCGGACCAGAGGCCATTTTGGAAATTTACTGGAGGTATGCCAATATGGTACTTAAAACGTCCGGGACGTCGCGAGGATCGCGGAACTGGTCCCGGAATATTTTTTGGAGGTCCGAAACTCCCGAAAAAGCCTCCAGAACGTAAAACTAGAAAGTGCGCCGGCTGCTGCGGCGGCGGCCGCCCTCACCGGCGGCGACAGCGGCTGCGGGCACCCTCACCGGCGGCGGCGGCCGCCCTCACCGGCAGCGGCCCCCAGACCCGGCGGACCAGGCCGCCGAGATTCGGCGGCCCAGCTGCCGGGATCAGGCGGCCCAGGCCGCCGCACTCCGGCGGCCCGAGCCGTCGAAACAGTCCGTTTGGCCTATAAATACAGCCCCGGTGTGACCTTTCAACGGACTCAGTCTGTGTTGACGGATGCTTCTTCTCCCCTACGCTCCTTGCGATTCTTTACTGCGTTTCTGCATTTTAGTTTAGCTTTAATTGCTTTCTTGCTTTGTTAAGTGGTCATTAAAATCAAATTAATTAATTTTCCCTTAACGAGGAGCTTAACCTGGAGTTAAGAAGCGGTTGACGATTAAATCAGGTACATGAACTAAACTCTGCCTATTTAAATTTAGCACTTCATGCATGCTTCTCTTCTACTCCTAATAATTCTACAACTGCATAAATGCATCCATGTCATCATTAAGCAAACAAATTGCCTCAAGTAAATAAATTTAAGCTAAATGCCCGATTAATCAGTAATCGTGGTGTTAAGCTTAAATCCGACAATATTGGCTAAAAAAAAAAAACTTAGTTAATCAATAACTATGGTGAAATTGCCTTTATTTCGAACAAATGCAGCTTAAGTCCAATTAATCAATAATTGTGACTAAAAGGCCTTAATTCAAACACGTTTTCTTGGCAATAAAAATTGCCTACATTACATTTCAGTTGATCAACTTTTGGCAAACAAATTGCCTATAAGTGAGATTAAAATTTTTCATAAGTGACAAATCGTTTAAATCACGATTTTTGGCTAAAAGCCTTCAAACAATTGCTTTTGGCAAATAAATTGCCTTAAGTCAATCAATTTTGGCGACAATCGCCCAGTTATCAACTTTTGGCAATAAATTGCCTAAATCAAACTATTTTTGGCTAAAAGCCTTAAAATCAATCAACTTTGGCAACAATCGCCTAACCAATTTTTGGCAATAAATTGCCTAAATCACATCAATTTTTGGCAACAATTGCCTAAATCATTCTTTTTGGCTGAAAGCCATTAAAATCGACATTTTTGGCATCAAATGCCTAAAAATCAATCAATTTTCAGGCAGAATGCCTAAACAAAATGCACAAAGCATACACACACTCATGCATTAAGCATACCCATTCAAAGCCCTCTAAAAGAGGCCCATCAAACTACGTTGACTTTGATCTTCCATTCAAACGGAAGTACGTAGGCACGTTAGGGATTTAACCTCGAGCGGCAAGTCTAAAATCACATAAGCATTTTTTAATTAGTCCAAATTACATTAATCGCCTTGCAAAGCATTCACTCATGGTTAGTTTCATCAACATGACATAGTCTCGGGATCCACCTCGGGTTCGTAGACCATGCCTTAACATTAGGTTAATTAATCTAGCATTTAGGTTAATTAAAATTGGAGTCACTTAGGGTTTTCCTAGTTTACCCTAAAATAATTAAACAAGGTGGCGACTCATACATTCACGTGCATTTCTGCCCTTAGTCACATGCATCCATATGCTATGCCTATGATGTTTGGGGAGGGGTTCACAGTTTGGCGACTTCACTGGGGACTTGTGTAATCGTTTTACATAAAGTGGACTACAATTGTTGTGTAAACTAACCTGTCCTTCTTTAGGGTATTATTTGACAATGCTTTGTTTTGCAGGGTACCTTGACACGAATCAAGTATTCTTTCTTTAAGAATACTGGATAAAGAAATTTGGACTTAATTGTAAAGTTTAATGAAAACATTTAAATTTGTTGATTTATTTGCACGATTGAGAATTTTTTTTCTCCATTGTATAAAAAATGAATTTCAAATGAATTTCTTCTCTCTCTGTTCAAACTTCTGAGTCTGGATAGCAAGTAGCGCTAATCGGCAGGTCTCCTTGATTATGTCGACGGACAGCTAAAGCGTCCTCCCTGTTACCGCAAACCATCCCTAATCCTTTTGGGGGTGGCCCATGAGTATGCTTACTGTTGGACCCACGCGAAACTCTTTGTTTCACATGTGGTTAGGTATATCTATGCTCTAGGTTCAAGGGTCCCTTTATAAGCCTATTCTCTATTTGTGTCATAGCCTATAGAACCTATCCTTTAGGGCTGTATGCACCCAATGATGCTGAATCATTCCATTAAAATGAATTATGTTGTGATGTTGTGCGCATTCACGCATTCATCCCATACTTCACAAAAAAAAATTCCATTTCAAAGATGGAAAATCACATTTTGGTCCTAAAATTCACATTTCAGCCCCTAAGGCCCAAAAATTCCCAATTTGGCCTCAAAGGCCCCAAAAATTCACATCTTGCCCCCTAAGGCCCTAAAATTCCCATTTTGGCCCCTAAGGCCCTAAAATTCACATTTTGGCCCCAAAGGCCCAAAAATTCACATCTTGGCCCCAAAGGCCCAAAAGTTCACATCTTGGCCCTAAAGGCCCAAAAATTTCCAATTTAGCCCCAAAGGCCCAAAAGTTCCCAATTTGGCCACAAAGGCCCAAGAATTCCCAATTTGGCCACAAAGACCCCAAAAATTCACATCTTGGCCCCTAAGGCCCTAAAATTCCCATTTTGGCCCCTAAGGCCCTAAAATTCACATTTTGGCCCCAAAGGCCCAAAAATTCACATTTTGGCCCCAAAGGCCCAAAAGTTCACATCTTGGCCCCAAAGGCCCAAAAATTTCCAATTTGGCCCCAAAGGCTCAAAAACTCACATGTTGGCCTCAAAGGCCTAAAAATTCACATTTTGGCCCCTAAGGCCCAAAAAAAAATTCTTTGAGAACTTAGGGCCTTTCGAAAAGTCGAGGTGTCCAGCCCTAAGCACTCTACCTTACATATCACATCCCATTGGGTCCTATCCTAGGTGTCCTACCCTACCAACGCTACCCTACATTGTTTGGTCATACCACCCCACATCACAAGGGTCAAGTCCAAATACCTTACCCTTACACTACCCTACCTCACACTATCTCACATACCCTATGAAAACACCTTATATAGGATAGTCTAATCATTTTGACTATGTCCTTTTACAGGTATCCCTCCAAAGACCACCTGTACCTGAAACACCAACTGAGCTCTCACCCACAAGTCCAACAACCCCGATTGCACCAATGGCATCACTGTCTGACATCCAAAATCTCATAGAACAACTGGAGGCCAGAAATGGAGGCTAGAATGAATGAGGCATTAGCTGCCCAGAGGACCGCACTAATGGCTGAACTAGGTAGTGGTAATGGAAATGGGGCTTCAGCTGGGGGAAGTGGACCTGCTACCTCCAATCAAGGACCTGGTGCTGAACCGACAAACCCTACCCTTAACCTGGATGACATGCCCTCCAGAACTGCTTCCGAGCTGGAAGCTCAAAAAATGAGAGAAAAATTGGAACTTTTGGAAAGGTCAATCACTGCCCTTAAAACACACAAGGAAGTGGTGGACATGGACTCCTTGTCCTTGTTCCCCGAAGCAAGATTACCTACAAAATTCAAGACGCCTAACGTGGACAAGTTTGACGGAACCACTTGTCCCAAAACGCACCTAAAAATGTATGTGGGTGCCCTCAACCCGTTTGGCCTGAACAGCGAGCTCCTTGCTCAGTTGTTTCAGCAATCTTTGACTGGTGCTGCATTAAGATGGTTTGTTAGCCTAGATCGGTCTAAGATGAAGACCTGGGAGGACATCTGCAATGCATTTAATTCCCAATATCACTATAATATGGAGGTGGATGTTACTCGAAGGGAGCTAGAAACCACCAAACAAAAGAACAATGAGCCCTTCTCCTCGTTCCTTTCGAGGTGGAGAGCCAAAGCTGCTCAAATGATCAACCGACCCTCTGAACAGGAACAAGTTGACATAATAATCAAGAATTTACTCCCTGTCTACCAGTCACAGCTTCAAACACAGTACTTGCCTACGTTCCAATTGCTCATTGCGACTGCAACTAAGGTGGAAGACTTAATCCAGTTGGGTCAACTCAAAGAAGACTCATACAAGAAGCAGAATCATGCTGGACTTTGAAAAACCATCTACAAGACCTGGTTGACAATGGGTCCATCATTCCCAAGAGCAAGCTGAATATCAACCAATCCCTTGCCTAACCATGGGATTAATGCAAAAAAAAATTGCTGAACAAGAATCATTCGATCCTTTCGAACTTTTCTTAGAAATGAATGAAGTTTGTGTCTGAGAAGGTTGAGATCAAACCTCCAAAAGAACAAAGGAATTGTTCAAGACCGACAACAACATGTCTGATCGATTTAAGCATTGAGAAGAACAAAGTCACTACAGTCAACCCAATCCTAGTCCATCACAGTCCACCTAGAGTCTATCTTTTAGGGTCTAGTTTCTTTTTTCTTTTCATTTTCATTTCCATTCAAGTTTTCATTCAATTCAAATTTGTAAATCTAAGTATCTTTTGTACACAAATTTTATCTTATCAATAAAAAGGGATCAGTTTACGTTTATACTCTTTCCCTATCCTTTCCTGTGAAAGCACAAAAAAAAAAAACAAATCGAAAAAATAATAAAAAGTTAAAAAAATGATGAAAAAAATAATAAATTGGCAAAGAAAAATGCATTCATTTGCTCTGCATCAATCAAAACTGGGGGGCATCCTAAGAAGCACCATCAAAGGGGAAGTTTTGAAGGATAATCATGGAAAGGATCCAGCAAAGGGTACGCAACACTCAAACAGTACCAAGGTAAAGCCGATTGAAGGGGTTAGGGCCAGAATGGTTTCTCCGAAAACCCAGGAATGGAAGATGCTCCGACAGAGAGGTGTCTGAATTTTGAGCTTAAAAGCGACAGAATAAAGAAGTTATGTTTGGAATTGGGTTGGGTCTGCACGAAGTCGCAATGCTATCCATACACTACTCAAGTTATCTTAGAATCAAGTTGCCTCAAAATTCTTTATGGAGAGGCCGCTTCTAAGCACGCAAAAGGAAAAACGAGACAAAAGGAACCCCTGGTCAAAAGGAAGCAAACAAAGCAAGAGAAAAAAAAATGGGTCAAAAGGAACTTCTGCATAAAAGAAAGAAATCAAGGACAAAGCTACAGGAAATCAAGATGTCAAAAACGGGTCAACTGCAAGCTCTCCGTTAAATTCAAGCCCATCAAGGGTAGATGACAAATCATTTCAGCCATAAGGACAAAGACCAAGCGGCTGCTCACATTTTGAAAAAGCAAGTTAAAAGAAGCAGTCATTTTCACAAATTGGATGACAACAAACACCTTGAAAATCAAGCGCCAAGCATGGCACAAGTACAAGTGTCCTTATAAACAAGGATCATTTCTCAAAACAAGGAAAAGGAAGAGTCTCCTCAAAATTCCTTATGGAGAGGAGAACCATTGAGGAAATAAGTTTCAAATTCAGAGGAAGATAAAGTTCAAGAAAAGGAATCAAATTAACCTCAAGAATTCAAACATGGCGAAGCCACAAATTCAAAGCATAAAAGCTTCTTCAACACTCAAGCCACTCAAGTTACCACCACAATGTGGGTATTCAAAACTCTTTGTGGTGAATACAAGTCATATTTCAGTCAACCAGTTGTAAAACCACTACAACAACAAAGTCAGATTCGCCTAGGGTCATCACTATCATACGAGCTCGAGTCAATAAGTTGATTCAACATCATCACAGTCGGGAATGAATCCCGTAAAGACAGCAAGCCGGGAAGAAATCCCGCGAAGAAAATCAAGGCAGCAATGAATTCTGCATCAACATCAAGTCGGGAAGGAATCCCGCGAAGACATCCAGTCGGGAAGGAATCCCGCAAAGACATCAAGCCAGGAAGAAATCCCGTAAAGAAATCAAGTCAGAAATGAATTCTGCATCAACATCAAGTCGGGAAGGAATCCCGCAAAGACATCAAGCCGGGAAGGAATCCCGCAAAGACATCAAGCCGGGAAGAAATCCCGCGAAGAAATCAAGTCAGAAATGAATTCTGTATTAATATCAAGTCGGGAAGGAATCCCAAAGAAATCAAATCGGAAATGAATTCCACAATCAGCATTAAGGCAAAATTGAATTTTGCCCCAACAGCAAGTCGGAAATAAATTCCGCACCAAGACGGAAAGGAATTCCGCACTAACATCAAGCCGGTGATGAATTCAGCACCAGCCGAGCACGAAGTTCGCATCCAGAAGGAACTACGAAAGACCTGATTCTCCCCATCCCCCGAAGAGTTCTTGGAGATACGTAGGCAGCCGCAAAGGCACGGTCACAAACATAAGTTTGCATCATAAAAAGCATTTTCTCTTTGCCAATATAAAAAATAAAAAAAAATAAAAAAAAGAGAAGAAAAGAAAAATAGAAAGCTGGAGTTGAAAACCCGAAAGGGCGGCTTCAGGCAAGAATTGAGCCCCTTAGGCTGAAAACCCGAAAGGGCGGTCTAGGCAAAAGTTAGGGCAAAGAGCCTGCTAGAGTTGAAAACCCGAAAGGGCGGCTACTAGGCAAAAGTTAAGGCAAAAAAAAAAAAAAGAGTGCTTTCATGAATTCTTTTAGAGAGTCCATTTTTGTAGGATAAACAGCAAAGTATGTCCTTAAAAAAAAAAAAAAAAAAATCCCTTTCAAAGGTCTCCTGGGGAGTATATAAATCATTTTTTCCAGGAATCACTGAGTTCCTTCGAGTCAAAATTCACTACAAGAAAAATTTGAGTCTCTAAATCGAGTCTCCAATGAGTCTCTAAAATCAAGTCTCCATCACCAGTGGTCATTCCACAACGAGTCACAAAAATCGAGTCATTCTCAAAAGTTCGTTTTGAAAGCGTCACTCTTTGAGTCATTTCCTCGAAAAAAAAAAGAGAGAGAGGAAAATGTCAATTCAATCCCCAGTGTTTCCAAAACAACCCTAAAAAATGTCAAACATAATTGTTGAGAGGTAATTCTTTAATACCTCGTCTCCACTCGGACCATCATTTCTTCGATCCTTTCAGACAAGCGATGTCATCCACATTGTCCGTTTCCTCAAGTCATATAAGTGGCTTTGTTCTCTTTGATTCCTCAATCGATTGGACAAGTTCAACACCAATGTTTTGAAGTATTCCATGGTCAGCACCATTCTGGGGGCAAGAAGTGATAAGAACCTTCACCATTCTCCCATCACAGAAGTAATCACGGAATTTTTAGTCTTTCACTAAGAAGAAATTCTATTTCAGCTAATAAGGGCATCAATTCTCTCAAGCAGGGGGCAAAATCCTCCAAGTCGGATTCAGGGGCAACTGTTATAAAAAAAAAAACATACACAACCCAGGGTGGAACCCAACCATTGTCAATCTCTTTTACACAAACCCAGGGTAGAACCCGGTTAATGGTTAACCTTTTTTTACATAAAACACAGGGTGAAACCCTAACCAATAGCCAACCTTTTTTTTCCATCCAAAACCAAGCCATGTGATCATTTCGACTTTAGATGGACCCTTGGTTCTCAAAGAAAAAAAAACAAAAATAAAACAAATCTCTTTTCAAGCCCTCATTAAGAGGCAAAACATCTTCCCAAGTCCTCTAAGAGGCAAAATCTCTTTTCAAGCCCTCATTAAGAGGCAAAATCTCTTTTCAAGCCCTCATTAACAGGCAAAACATCTTCTCAAGCCCTCATTAAGAGGCAAAACATCTTTTCAAGTCCTCTAAGAGGCAAAACATCTTTTCAAGCCCTCATTAAGAGGCAAAACATCTTTTCATGTCCTCTAAGAGGCAAAATCTCTTTTCAAGCCCTCATTAAGAGGCAAAACATCTTTTCAAGTCCTCTAAGAGGCAAAATCACTTTTCAAGTCCTCAAAGAGGCAAAAACATCTTTAAGTTGCAAACATAAATCCATGCATTTGATCATTTCATTTCAAAAAAAAAAATCAACGGCGGGGTTCCCTCCTCTGCCCATCCTCAAAATTTGCTCCTTCAGACAGCCACTGGCTCTCATAAATCATTTTTATGATAGCCAGTGGGGGGCAACTGTGAATACTCAAATTTTGAGGCTCAAAGAGCCAGTTTTCCCGGACTGCAAACAGTTCGGCCGGACCAGAGGCCATTTTGGAAATTTACCGGAGGTATGCCAATATGGTACTTAAAACGTCCGGGACGTCGCGAGGATCGCAGAACTGGTCCCGGAATATTTTTTGGAGGTCCGAAACTCCCGGAAAAGCCTCCAGAACGTAAAACTACAAAGTGCGCCGGCCGCTTCGGCGGCGGCGGCCCCCCCTCACCGGTGGCGGCAGCCGCTGGCGACAGCGGCTGCGGCCGCCCTCACTGGCAGCGGCCGCCGGACCCAGCGGACCAGGCCGCCGGACCCGGCGGCCTAGGCCACCGAGCTCCGGCGGCCCGAGCCGCCGAAACAGTCCGTTTGGCCTATAAATACAGCCCCAGTGTGACCTTTCAATGGACTCAGTCTGTGTTGACGGACGCTCCTTCTCCCCTACGCTCCTTGCGATTCTTTACTGCGTTTCTGCATTTTAGTTTAGCTTTAATTGCTTTCTTGCTTTGTTAAGTGGTCATTAAAATCAAATTAATTAATTTTCCCTTAATGAGGAGCTTAACCTGGAGTTAAGAAGCGGTCGACGATTAAATCAGGTACATGAACTAAACTCTGCCTATTTAAATTTAGCACTTCATGCATGCTTCTCTTCTACTCCTAATAATTCTACAACTGCATAAATGCATCCATGTCATCATTAAGCAAACAAATTGCCTCAAGTAAATAAATTTAAGCTAAATGCCCGGTTAATCAGTAATCGTGGTGTTAAGCTTAAATCCGACAATATTGGCTAAAAAAAAAAACCTAGTTAATCAATAACTATGGTGAAATTGCCTTTATTTCGAACAAATGCAGCTTAAGTCCAATTAATCAATAATTGTGACTAAAAGGCCTTAATTCAAACACGTTTTCTTGGCAATAAAAATTGCCTACATTACATTTCAGTTGATCAACTTTTGGCAAACAAATTGCCTATAAGTGAGATTAAAATTTTTCATAAGTGACAAATCGTTTAAATCACGATTTTTGGCTAAAAGCCTTCAAACAATTGCTTTTGGTAAATAAATTCCCTTAAGTCAATCAATTTTGGCGACAATCGCCGAGTTATCAACTTTTGGCAATAAATTGCCTAAATCAAACTATTTTTGGCTAAAAGCCTTAAAATCAATCAACTTTGGCAACAATCGCCTAACCAATTTTTGGCAATAAATTGCCTAAATCACATCAATTTTTGGCAACAATTGCCTAAATCAATCTTTTTGGCTAAAAGCCATTAAAATCGACATTTTTGGCATCAAATGCCTAAAAATCAATCAATTTTCAGGCAGAATGCCTAAACAAAATGCACAAAGCATACACACACTCATGCATTAAGCATACCCATTCAAAGCCCTCTAAAAGAGGCCCATCGAACTACGTTGACTTTTATCTTCCATTCAAATGGAAGTACGTAGGCACGTTAGAGATTTAACCCCGAGCGGCAAGTCTTAAATCACATAAGCATTTTTTAATTAGTCCAAATTACATTAATCGCCTTGCAAAGCATTCACTCATGGTTAGTTTCATCAACATGACATAGTCTCGGGATCCACCTCGGGTTCGTAGACCATGCCTTAACATTGGGTTAATTAATCTAGCATTTAGGTTAATTAAAATTGGAGTCACTTAGGGTTTTTCCTAGTTTACCCTAAAATAATTAAACAAGGTGGCGACTCATATATTCATGTGCATTTTTGCCCTTAGTCACATGCATCCATATGCTATGCCTATGATGTTTGGGGAGGGGTTCACAGAACCATACCCACCATGAATTGTGTGCCTTCAACCAACTGTTCGAAGGAAGGCTCAGGAGACTTGATCAGCCGCTCACCAATGTCTGTCATGAAGATCTCTAGGCCAGGATAGGTCTTTCCTCTACTCTGAAATTCGCCTGAAGCCTCTGGGACAAAGAAAATCTGATTCAGACTGGCTTTCTTACCGGAGACTGGATCTCATATATCTCCTTCTTTCTGCTTTCTGAATACCCCAGCCCATGTCGATCTTGCTGTCCATGTGATGATGACACAAGTTCAAACCTTCCTTGTAACTCTCGGTCTAGTCCCTTTCCATATTGCCACTGCATCTTTTTCATCATTTTTCGAGAAAAAGGGCTCATCCTGTTGACTACACTTTTACTTTCAGTGATCACTTCATTATCAATCATGGCCACTTGAAAACCAGACAAAGGGACAGCCAACTCAAGACCTTCTACAGCTGCCACATTCAAATCTTCTTGCGCATTGATACTCACCACATCGGTGCCCTAGGGAACCTTAACTTTCCTATGCAATGTGGAAAGGATTGCACCTAGAGGATGAAGCCATGGCCTTCCCAACAGTAAAGCATAGTTGGCCAAAATATCCAGAACAACTACATCCACCCAACTTTCAATAGTTCCCGCCAAAATCTTTGCCCTGAAAGTTCCTTTCGCATTGTGCATGGTATTGTTGTAGGCTTTGACTACCATGTTAGATGGTTCAAGTTTTGATTCCTCAATATTGAATTTGGACAGCATCTTCAGTGGGCATACACACAAGGCCGACCCGTTGTCCACCATCACATTGCGGGTTTCACGCCCGTTAATAGCAACCTGAATGTACAGAGGTTTGAAGTGGTTCCTTCCTTCTGGAGGAAGATCAGAATCAAAGAAGGTGATCTCACCAATCCTGCGCTGTAATACATTGATCATGTCCACACTCTGGATTCTGGCAGGCACTTTAACAAATGTCATAGCTTCTAACAAAGACTCCCTATGCTCCTTTGAAGCTATCAGTAAATCCCACAGTGAGATATCCGCCTTAGTCCTCTGTAGCTGGCTCAATACTGAATTTGCTGTTGCACCGCTAGGTGTTTTGTTTTGACTACTCTCAGCCATTTCAGTAGTCTTCCTTTGCACCTTTCCCACTTCATCTTCTTTCTACCTTTCCTTGGGCTGTTCTTCACCCTTGTCTGTTGCCTTCTTTCCCATCCCATCAGTGGCAACTCCTTTTCCTTTAGACTGAGCACTGCTATCGGGATTATACACACGACCACTTCGGGTTAAGCTCTGGATGCCCACTTCATTCACATCCTCATCACTGCTATAGTACCATTGATCTTCCTGATCAGCCAAACTTTTCTGAATAGCGAGCTGAATTTGCTCGTCTTCGCTTTTTGGTACTTCACCCACCTTAACTGTGATGCTCTTTTCAATTTCAATCTTCATAGGCCTCTTCTCTTCTTCCTCCTCACTGCTGCAATCATCCCAGATATTCAGCATGGCACACATCCTTTCCTCCCATTCAGCCTCTGCCAACACTAGCTCTTTCGGCAGACCACTCCCGATTGCATTAACCGATCCACCCGATTGAGACTTGTGGGGTGGATAGTTGTACTGGTATTGTGGCAATGGATTGTTCTTCGTGCTCGGCTTGTTCCTCTCGGAAGGTTTGGTAATCTTTCCACTGTCTATCAGATCCTAAATGTCGTGCTTTAACTTGAAACAATCATCAGTAGAATGCCCCTTACACTGGTGGTAGTCGCAGTTTCGATCCATAAACCTACCCCGAACAGGTTTAGCTGGATTAACTGGCAGCTTGGAAAGCACTCCGTTCTTAATGTAGGATCTCATGACCGTGCTCAAAGGTCTACCCAAGTCAGTGAACTCCCTTCTTACTTTCTCGTTGACAGCTCTGACCGTGTTACTATTCCCTGACTGGTTCGGGGTACTACTTCTGGCATTTCTATCAGTGTAGGAGGTCCGATAGTTGCCAAACCCTCGACTCTTCTTCTTCTCATCCTTATACAGCTCTTCGATGTTCAACCCAGCCCTTTGAACTAAAGCAAAATCAGTGAGAGGTTGGGCCAGCATTCTCTCCTTGAAGAAAGGTAACAGGCTTCTACTGAAAATTCTGATCAGTTCTTGGTCCTTTGGCCTTGTCTGGACCATGAATAGCTTTGTCCTCCACCTCCTATAATAATCTGAGAAAGTTTCATCCTTTTCCTGTCTCAAGCTCTCCAAATCACGCAAGCCGAACTCATCACTGTCATCCGTCTTGAAGTGCTTAAGAAAAGCGGTCTGCAGCTTAACCCAATTCCTTTGTGTTTCGATGTCCAAGCCATCATACCACCTCCGATAACTCTTGTGCAGTGTCTGAGGAAATGCTCGTAAAACATCTTCCTCATTATATCGGTTCATTTGGGAGACCCGGAGGAATTCAGACAGATGGGACCGCGAGTCGTTGTCTCCTTCAAACACAGTATGCTTGAAAGTCTTGAATGAAGTGGAACTTGAAGGATGCAAGACATATTCAGTTACATGGAAGTTAGTGACTAGGTCCTTCTCCTTTGCAACAGACATTTTCTCTACTTTATCTTTCAACTCAGCAAGTTGCTTGATTAGATCATTCTCAACTGGGACAGCATTACCAGCAGAGGCTTGACTATCTGAAGTGGGCTCTGGGATTTCCCTTTCCTCAACCACAGGCTGGTTGCTTGATGCAGGAGGAGTCTGATTTTGTGCCCTCTCTTGGGCGAAGGCAGCAGCGATTATCTCGGTGATGGTCCTTATCTAGGCTGGAGAGAATCCGGTCTCATTCACAATGTCATCAGCCATTTCTACCAAACCTGAATCAGAAGCTGAATCCGACAAACTTGAACAATTCACAAGACTGACTGGAGTATGCTCGGGGATTGGGGACACTCTAACCAAACGTTGACCAGGGCGTCGGTGCCAAGCTCTCGAAGCGATTTCCCGGGAAGGATCAATTCTGACTGATAGATAGAAATACCTGAGTTACAGTAGGTCCTGCATGTATGCATGAGAAATAATAGCACATAGAATGAGAAATGCAGTTCTAATGTGCTAATGACCGGTATGGAAATAAGATCTCGATTTCAACGACTGCACCCAAAATTCGGTGTGAATAACACGGCAAAAACTTATTTATTATTCAAACATTTTTGGCATTATCTGTCGTCGGCCGTTCCTTTTGGATTTTACGGTCGACTATTTTCTCTCAAGTCCCTAACTTTTTCCTTGGAATGAAAGAATTCCCAAGCGGGATATGTGAACCCTCCCCTGAAGGCAAAGTTGTGCTGCTAGAACAAGGTATGCTCACATGTGTGTTTTATGAAGTCGCCACCTAGTTTATTTTTATAAGGGAAAACTAAGAAAGAACCCTAAATGACTCCAATTGTAATTAACCTAAGTCTAGATTAATTATCCCAAAGTTTAAGGCACAATCTACGAACCCGAGGGTGGATCCCGAGACTATGTCATGCTGATTAACTAACCTAAGTGTAAATGCTTTGCAAGATAATTTGATGCAATTGGACCAATAAAGTGTTTTGGTGATTTCGACTTGCCGCTCGTGGTTAAATCCCGAACGTGCCTACGTACTCTCGTTTGAATGAGAGATCAAAGCCGACGTAGTTCGATAAAGCCTATTCAAAGGCATTTTGAAGGAGTATGCTTCATGCATGAGTGTGTGTATGCTTCGTGCATTTTTTAGGCATTTTGCCAAAGATTGATTGATCTTCTGTTTTAGGCATTTGTTGCCAAAAGGTGCTTGATTGGGCAATTTATTGCCAAAAATTGATGTTTGGGCTATTTGTTGCCAAAATGATTGATTAAGGCATTTGTGCCAAAAGTGGGGCAATTTGTTGCCAAAAATTGGTTAGGCGATTTGTCGCCGAAATGATTAAGGCATTCGTGCCAAAAGATGATATGTAATTTAGGCAGTTTATTGCCAAAGAAAAGGTGATTATTTGGGCGATTTGTCGCCAAAAAAGGTGGTTATTTGAATTATAGGCAATTTGTTTGCCAAAAGCGATTGATTAAACCATAGGCAATTTGTTGCCAAAATGTTATTGATTAAACTGTAGGCAATTTGTTGCCAAAAACGTGATTAATTAGGCTTTTAGCCACAATTATTGATTAATTGGACTTTTAGTCGAACTGTTCGAAATAAAGGCAATTGCACCGTAGTTATTAATTAACTAGGCACTTTAGCCAATATGTTTGGAGTTTTAGCATTAATACCACGATTATTGATTAACTGGACATTTTAGCCTAAACTTAAGGCAATTTATTGCCAAAATGACGATGGTGTGAATGCAGTTTTTAGAGTTTAGAGTAGAAGAGAAATATGCACAGAATGCTGAAATTAAATGGACAGAGTTTCATTATTACCTGAGTTAATCGGCGGCCGCTTCTTAGCTTCAGCTTGAAAATTCCAGATTAAGCTCCTCGTTTGGGGAATATTAATCAAAATTAATTTTATTAAGTGACCAAATATCACAACAGCAGAGTAATAAAAGCCTACACTAAATGCATAAAAGCAGTAAAAGAACCGCAAGGAGCGTAGGAGAGAAGAGAGCGTCGGTCAACACAGACTGAGTGTCTAAAACTGTCAATTCGGGGCTGTATTTATAGGAAAAAATAGGTTGGAGGGCGGGCGCCGCCGCCGTGGACGGTCCACTTGCTAGTTTTTCGTTCCAAAGGCTTTTTCGGGAGTTCCGTACCTCCAAAAAATATTCCAAGACCAGTTCTACGATCCTCGTAATTTTTCGGACGTTTCAAGTACCATATTGGCATACTTTCGGTGAACTTTCCGAATGGCCTCCGGCTCGGCCAGGCTGTTTGCAGTCCGGCAAAACAGGCTTCTTTGAGCCTCAAAATTTGAGTATTCATAGTTGCCCCCCACCGGCAACCATAAAAATGATTTATGGGAGTCGGTGGTTGTCTGAAAAGCAAATTTTGAAGGCGAAAATCGGACGCGTCCAAAAGACCCGCCTTTTGGCTATTTTCCTTATAAATGGCTAAAGTTTCACTTTTACATTCATTCTTAACTTTCAAACTCAAAGATTTCTCTCAAATCCTCTCAACTTCCTCATCATTTTTCTCAATGACTTCTTCGGGTCACAGCAGCGACGAGGATTTTCCGGAGTCTTTGGGAATTTCCCTAGACACCGATCTTACAGCGGACGCAGACACCCACGCTTCCGTGACTGGCGTCTATGCCCAGGTAAGTTTACTTTTTCTCCTCTATTATTATTCTCTCTTTTTTTTTTTTTCTGCATCTTACTGTTTTATTAGCATGCATGCTAGGGTAGAACTAAGATATTATCCTTAGTAAGGAACCAAGGAATAACTCTTAGATTGCTTTACCTTTTAGGACCCCCATATTAGATTGGATGTGGGTGAGACCTCCACGGCCGAAATTCCGGTCGAGATATTCGACCACATGTGAACCCCTCCCCAAAATATCAAGCATACGAATGCATGTGACTAAGGGTAGAAATGCACGTGAATGTGTGAGTCGCCACCTTGTTTAATTATTTTAGGGTAAACTAGGAAAAAACCCTAAGTGACTCCAATTTTAATTAACCTAATTACTAGATTAATTATCCCAATGTTAAAGGCATGGTCTGCGAACCCGAGGTGGATCCCGAGACTATGTCATGTTGATAAACTAACCAAAGAATGAACGCTTTGCAAGATGATTGATGTAATTGGACCAATGAAATGTTTGAATGATTTCGACTTGCCGCTCGGGGTTAAATCCCAAACGTGCCTACGTACTTCCGTTTGAATGGAAGATCAAAGTCAACGTAGTTCGATAGGCCTTTTAAAAGGGCTTTGAATGGGTATGCTTTATGCATGAGTGTGTGTATGCTTCGTGCATTTTGTTTAGGCATTTTGCCAAAGAGTTGATTGATTTGATTTAGGCATTTGATGCCAAAATTGTTGATTTAAGGCTTTTAGCCAAAAAAGTTTGATTTAGGCAATTGTTGCCAAAAATTGATGTGATTTAGGCGATTGTCGCCAAAATTGGTTATTTGAAGGCTTTAAAGCCAAAACATTGATTTAGGCAATTTATTTGCCAAAAGTAATAATTTGAAGGCTTTTAGCCAAAATTTTAATTTAAGCGATTTGTCGCTAAGAAAGATTAATCTACTTGTAGGCAATCTGTTTGCCAAAAGTGATAAATCGATTTGCAATGTAGGCAATTTATTGCCAAGAAAACGTGTTTAATTAAAACTTTTTAGCCACAATTATTGATTAATTGGACTTAAGCCGGACTGTTCGAAATAAAGGCGATTATACCATAGCTATTAATTAACTAGGTATTTTAAGCCAATATTGTCGAATTTAGACTTTAATACCACGATTATTAATTAACCGGGCATTTTAGCCTAAAATCTTTTAATTGAGGGAGTTTATTTGCCTAATGATGACATGAATGCATTTATGCAATTGTAGAATTAGGAGTAGAAGAGAAGCATGCATGAAGTGCTAAAATTAAATAGGCAGAGCTTAGTTTATGTACCTGATTTAATCGACGGCCACTTCTTAACTCTAGGTTAAGCTCCTCGTTAAGGGAATTTTAATTAATTCAAATTTAGGTGACCAATTAACACAGCAAGAAAGCAATAAAACTAAATTAAAATGCAGAAAAGCAGTAAAAGAATCGCAAGGAGCGTGGGGGAGAAGGAGCGTCCGTCAACACAGACTGAGTGAGTTGAAATGAAGACATCGGGGCCAATTTATAGGCAAAAATAGGACTGTTGGGCCGCCGGGGCCGGCTGCCCGAGCCACCGAGGCCGGCGGTTTTGCTGATTTTTTCGTTCCGGAGGCTTTTTTGGGAGTTCCGGACCTCCAAAAAATATTCCGGGACCAGTTCCGTGATCCTCGTAATTTTCTGGACGTTTCAAGTACCATATTGGCATACTTCCGGTGAACTTTCCGAATGGCCTCCGGCCCGGCCGGACTGTTTGCAGTCCAGGAAAACTGGCTCTTTGAGCCTCAAAATTTGGGTATTCACAGTTGCTCCCCACCGGCAACCATAAAAAAAAGATTTATGGGAGTCGGTGGTTGTCTGAAACACAAATTTTGAAGGTGAAAATCGGACGCGTCCAGAAGACCCGCCTTTTAGCTATTTGCTTATAAATAGCTTGAGATTCTAAATTTTCATTCATTCTTAACTTTCAAACTCAAAGATTTCTCTCAAATCCTCTCAACTTTCTCCATGACTTCTCCGAGCCACAGCAGCGACGAGGATTTTCTGGCGTCTCTGGGGGTTTCACTCGAGGATGCCACTGTTACGGCGGACGCCGACACTCACGCCTCTGTAACTGGCATCTATGCCCAGGTAAGCTCCCTTTCACCTTTATTTGTTTTAATTATTTCTTTGGGCCTTAGAGGCCAAAAATGTAGATCTTTGGGCCTCTGTGGCCAAACTGTGGATTTTTGGGCCTCTGTGGCCAAACTGTAATTTTTGGGCCTCTGTGGCCAAAATGTGAATTTCTTATGTGCTTACTGTTTTATTAGTATGCATGCTAAGGTAGAACTAAGATATTATCCTTAGTAAGGAACTGAGGAATAACTCTTAGATTGCTTTACCTTTTAGGACTCCCGTATTAAATTGGATGTGGGTGAGAGTTCTGTGGCTGAAATTCCGATCGAGATACTCGATCACCATAACCCAGTTGGAGCGATTATCGGTCCGTCTTATCTAGGCTACCTGAGGCATCTTGACATGGGTCGGAGCAGCCACAAGGAGTTACTGGGCGCTTTGGCCGAGAGATGGTGGGACACCACCAATACTTTTCACTTTTCTTGGGGCGAGTTGACAATGACCCCTACAAACTTTTCTGTGATCTCTGGGATCCCTTTCGACATTCGGCCGATCGAGCTATATGATGACTGGAGGACAGAGCTCTCCTCTGACCGGATAGTGGAGCTGATCA
The DNA here is from genome assembly GCF_041381405.1 of Jatropha curcas. Classification (NCBI taxonomy): domain Eukaryota; kingdom Viridiplantae; phylum Streptophyta; class Magnoliopsida; order Malpighiales; family Euphorbiaceae; genus Jatropha; species Jatropha curcas. The sequence continues at coordinate 17,504,178 of NC_143151.1, read as the reverse complement.
GGATAGACCTGCCTCGGGTTGTCGAGCCAGGCTCCTTTACTCCTGCTTTGAGCGTTTCCAGACGCTGGTTATCCCTCCAGGCCCCTGACATCTATGCTAGATACAGGCGGGGAGAACTGACGGCTACTCAGGTGGCCAGATTCACTTTGATGCTGTTGTTTGCTTCGACCTTCTGGTCCAACATAAAAGAGAAGTTTAATCCTTCTATTTTAAAGAGTTTGGAGAATCTGTCCCATTTGGAGGAGTACGACTGGGCCGGTGCTATTCTGAGCCGCATGTACGATGACATGTGTGATCTGAGTCGAGGCCACTGTAAACTCAGCGGGACCTACTACTTCTGGGAGGTAATGTAAAGAACATTCTTCCTTTTTGTGTTTTTCTGTTTGTGTTGATTTTTCTCACTGATTCCTGTTTCTGTTTTGCAGACTTGGGCATTTGAGTACTTTCCTTACACTCGCCCGGAGCTGAATCGTGCTGATCTTGAATTAGGGCTGGTACCTTTGGCTTGGAGATGGTACCGACCAAACCTTCATACCGTTCGACGCAAGAAATTGCTGAAGGAGCTGAGAGCCTTTTTTGATACTTGCACTCTAGAGCAGGTATGGGCTTAGTGATTCTTAGATATGTTAAATAAAAAGGATTTATTAACATATTTGCCTCTTTTATAGGCCGAAATAGGGCCGTTGACTGCCCGTCTACAGAGTTGGATTCAGGCTGATCCCGATTTCCAAGGGTCAGATGCCTTGTCTCGGCAGAGGGTGGTCCTGTCGCACCCTGTCCTGCGGCGATATTATTTGGGCGAGAGAGTAGACATTCAGATAAGAGGCTGCCGTTCTGTCCCTTATTCCCCTCCCGAGGACATGCAATCGGGTAAGCAGATGATACTCACCGCTGCTCATACTGAGGGTATTCCACATATGGAGTTCATCATGGGAGGAGATTATGATGAGTTCTGCAGGATCTCTTTGATGCAGCCCATTGGATCTCGGTTAGATGATTTTCAGAGGGTGGTTCCTTCCCAGCCGCTTGGCACCCGTTCTTCTCGGGCTTCGAGCCCCTCGACTAGGACTCCAAGGAGGAGGCCTATGACTGATCCCACTTCTTCCATTCCGGTTGAGGGTCCGTTTCGGGCCGGGCCTAGCCGCTCGGCTGGTCCTTACAGGGCTCCCCGGGCTATTTCGGAGGCTACCGGGACGCTTCATCCAGACCTGGCCAATTTACGCCTTCCATACAGCATTCCCTACTATCTTCCCAATAGCCCTCCAGCTTTTCGAGAGGTCTCCCTGGAGGGTGTGGACCGCCCAGCTCTTCCTTCTGAGGACATTACTGAGGTAAAGACTGAAAAAAAAAATCTCTCACAAAAAAGATTCATAAGAGATTCGGTATTGACTTGTGTTTTCTTTTGCATGATTTTCAGGTTCCTGTCGGGTTGGTCAATCAGATGATGGAGCTGGTTCTCGGGATGCAGCAAGAACTAACTGCGGCCTGGACTCAGTTAGCTTTTGATGATTAGAGGAGGAGGAGGCCCCGCCACTGATAGTTGCCGGATTTTCCTGCTTTTTTCTTATTTTCATTTCTGTACTGAACTTTGCTTGTACCTGCACTTGATTAGTACTGAAAATTTTATGTATGCATGATTATCAAATTTGAAAGAAAATAGGATTTCCTTTCAGCCCATTTTATGGAAAAATATATATATATATATTTTTAGTACTGGAAATGAAAAAACTCTTGTTTTTTATTTACGGTACTGAAAAATTCTTTTTTTTTTTTTTTGGCATTGGAAATGAAAAAACTCTTTTTTTTTTATTTACGGTACTGGAAAATTTTTTTTTTTTTTTTTGGTGGGGGCCGCCGGGTCTGGCGGCCGCAGCCGCCGGGTCTGGCGGCCGCAGCCGCCTTCGGGCGCGTTTTTTTCTATAAAACTGTTCTTTTTTGGCTTTTTTCAGATCTCTTTCACTCCTTCCTTCGTAATTCAAGCCAAGAAGCAGTTTTCGGTCAGTTTCTTCTCTCTTCTCTCTTTTCTTCCCCCTTTTTTTTTTTTTTTTTTTAAAAAAAAAGAACATGAATCCCTTTTATAACCATAGCATGCACAGCTGGATTAGGAGTCTCTCCAAAGTTGAAAAGATCAATTTGGGGAAGTACGGTATTTCTCCTGTCATTACTCTTATTGGTGTAGTAGTTGATTGGGATTTTTTACCGGCCTGTATTAGATTTTGGGACCCGGAGGCCCACGTTTTCCGGTTTGGGGCCATGATGGAGGAGATGTGCCCTCTTTTTGAGGAGTTTTGTGCCATTATAGGGTGCGACCCCAATGCCCCTTTAGTCAAGCATGAGGTAAAAATTGGGTATGTTAGGTTGTTTGAAAACCTATTTCAGTTCAGTCGACCACAGGCTAGGGCTATGATTGTTGATGACCAGAAAGCAATTCTGCTGCCCCTGATTGATGAATTTTCAGAGGCTCGCTTAGACGACCCAAACCGGATGAGGCTGAGAATGCGGGCCTTGGTTTTTTGTTTATTGGCTGGCTTCTTGTTTAACCAGGACCCAGGCTTTGGGGATTTGCGCCTTTGCCCCATGGTTCGGCAAATGGAGGATATGGGCTGCATTGGCGGCATTGTGCTGGCCGAGACTATTAGGAGCCTTTACAGGGCTGCTTTAGGGTTCGATGACTGGACAGTCTCTCCCATTATTCTCCAGGTATTTCCCCTTATCATTTTTTTCTTATTTTTTTCTCTTTTAATTCATTCCCTTGTAATAGAAAGGATCCATTACTCAGGTTTGGTTAAAGGATCACCTCCAAGTGGTTGCTACTCCTACTCTCTTGCCCTATAGCCCTACCCAGTATCGTATGCGGAGGATCTTGATCACACACCCATCTACTGATGCATGGACTTCATGGCTGATTGAGTTGGGTCCAAATGAGATACTGTGGTTCATCTCCTGGTACAACATCACCCGCTTTATCCAGGTTAGCTTCCGCCATTCTCGGGTTTACCTTTTAGGCCTTACACACTGTACTTGGTATTGCGCTTCGCGCATTTTGAGGCAGATGGGGATAGATCTGTAACACCCGCTGCCCGATCCCGAAAGACCCGACGGTGGATGCCACATTCGGTGCCGGAGGCACCGTCCTAACCTACATATAAATCAAACAATCATATTATGAATTAGAAGTGACTTAGTATTCACAAGTTTAGCAAGTAATAGTATTTTGTTTTGAAAATGATTTGGGAGAATCCTACAGAAAAATTGCAAGAGTTTCCCCTAAAAATAGAAGTTGCCAAACATATGAATACAAAGCACTCCCAAATTCAAACTCCAAACCCCATCAAACTCCAATAACAACACAATAGCACTTCTATAATTTCATAACTCCATAGTTCCTCAATAACATTATAATATTCATCACTTCAATACATTCATTTAAATATATCAACTTCTAATGTTCTAACCATTAAATAAGTCCAAGTTTATCTCCCAATATATATACACCAAAATAATTTGCAATAACATGTTTAAGTTATAAATTAAATAATACAATCTCCAAAAATGTTATATAAGGGCTCACATACACTTAGGAGAAAAAGAAGCAGATAAGTTTTCATAGCTTATTCATAATGGCCTTAGGTCGCCAACCTTTTCATAACATATAGAGCTCGTCCGCCCTAACATAAGACACCCACGTGCCTAGCATATGATCATAGCTTCTTATCATAATGGCATCAAATGCCGAGCATGCTCATCATACATAATAAAATCAAATCATGCATCAAATCCACACCAAGTATATTAGAGCCCAAAAACATTTCTCATAAAATTCATTTTCTTTAGTCTTCTCATAATAAAAACTTAATTTAAACTTAAGTAATTCATAAAAATTCTCATACTTAAACAAAATGACTTAACATAGAAAAATTTCCAGCATAAAAATAACATGGACCTTTGCTGTGTTTTTAAAACATAACCGGAGCTATGGGTCTCCAAATTAAATGAAATTAGAGTCATTAGAAAGATAAGACAACATTCTACAAATGTTATGAAGGGATCACAGCCCAGATCAATATGGAAGATAATAAAACAAAGCTAGGAACACAGACTGACAGACCAGACCTGATTCAGCAGAACCAAGTCCATTGTTTCTTGAATTCCTACTAAACCCCACACTCCAATTAAACTAATCTAGAACGAGAGAATTCTCAAGACACAAGGAAACAACTTTTATGAAGAACTCAGAACCTAATCTTGTCATTATAGTGGTCAAAATGGGCACTCAATTCAGTGATGCATGTGGCCCGACACAAACAGAGTCAGTTTGGTTGTTTTAGCCATACGTTGAGTTATATATCTCCAAATTGGACACAAGAGGATGGGTTGGAAAGCTAAGAGATAGACCTACAACTTTTATGAAGGACTCAGACACAGATGGAAATTAGAAAGGATTGAAAAATGGTCCTAAATCTCACTCAAAATCACGTTTTTCCCAAATTCAGTTTACTTTAGCCATGAAAGGAACATGAACCACAAAGATACAAGGTAGCAATGTCTACCACAACATAAATACTCATCAAACATCATCCAAGAGCATGTAATGGCAACCAAAATTCAACAAACCAATCATTTCATACAAAATCTCAAAATATACACATAATAGCATAAAGGCACAAAATCAAAATTTGAGTAAGGTAAGTGTGTTTATGAACACTAACCTTCAAAACAAGCTTTAACAAGCTTTAATCAAAGCTTCTCAAGCTTTGGTCTTGCCTTTATCCTTATTAGAAGGCTCTCCACCCTCTACATGGAAGAAACTCAAAATCAGACAAAGAAAACAAATAAAAGAAGTAATTGGAGCATGATTAAGCATGTATATGCTAAAAGACAACTCTAAACCCAAAAATAATGAGATTATCATAAAATCACTTACTTGACCCAAGTAGGAAAATCACCAAATTCCTTGAAATTAGTCACCAAAGATTACTTCTCTAGCTTCACTCTCTAAGATTTATGACTTAAATCAAGTTGGATGGGTGTTTACTAAGTAGGAATTGAAGAAAATGAAGAAGAAGAAGAAGAAGAAGAAGGAGGAGGAAGAGAAACGTGGATGTAGAAGAAGATGGCAAAATTTGGTGGTCAATAATTGATAGTTGCTTTATTAAAGCAACTAAGGGGGTATTTTGGTCTTTTCTTCAAATAGGAGGGTGTTTTGGTCTTTTCTCCAAATATTCTCCAATTAAATTCCTTCAAAATATTATTTATCTCCACAAAACTCTCTAATTTATTCCATAAAAATAATTTCTCAAATTTCCTCCATAAAAATAATTTGCTCAAATTTCCTTACTTAATATAACACCATAATTCACTATTCACTAATTATCTAAGTTCTCCAAAAATATTCCTTACTTACTTTCTACCCATAAAAACCATGCATACATTCTCCAAAAATGTTAAATAAAATATAAAACATAAATAGAAATTTTTCGGACCAAAAATAATACCAACTTTCGGACCGGTGGTACTATTCACAGACCAGTAAACTACTATTAAAACACAGGAAAAAAATGGGGCGTTACAAGATCAGACTGTTCTGATTATGGATGACATTTCAGCTGATTCAGCCATTACCCCGGGTGTTACCCGAGCCATCCTTAGGGCTTGGGTTAGAGATCATCATATGGTTAGACCTTTACCTAACCCTGTCGGTGTTCAGACTTCTCCTGAGTATCGAACCTGGTTCATTGCCACTGTCTGGCCGATTGAGAGACTAAGGAGGACCGCCCTGCTGAGTGCACTCAAGGGTTGGGTTCAGATTGACGCAGATGATGAGGTTGGGACTGGTGAGGAGATTGTGTTGGCTCCTCGGACAGGCGAGGTTGGGCAGAGTTTACCAACTAGGGATGACTTGGAAGACGTTACCCCACGGAGGCGACGGGATACCTAGACTTCTATAGGCTTTTGTTTTTTTTTTTTTATTTGGAACTTGGACTTTGGATGTATGTTTTTTCTTTGCTTTGGACTTGGACTTAGATTTCATCATTTGTTTATTTTGTTTGGATTTATTGCTTTCTGCCTGACTTTGGGCTGCTATTAAAATGAGATTTGACTTTTTAGCTTAAATTGAGAATATCATTTAGCTTTCCAAGCATTTTCCAACTTTATTTATTTTAAGCTCTAATTTTTGCCTAAGCTGCCCTTTCGGGTTTTCAACTTAGCGAGCTACCCATTTTTGCCTAAGCCGCCCTTTTTTGGGTTTTCAACTTAGCGGGCCCCGACTTTTGCCTAAGCCGCCCTTTCGGGTTTTCGACTTAGCGGGTTTTTCTTTTTTTTTCACTTTTTTTCTTTTCTTTCCTCTTTTTTTTTATTTGGCGAAGAAGAAATGAATTATGAAATGATTTTTTATTAATGTTTAGACCGCGCCCAATGAGGGCTGCCTATATATCTCCGATATATAATTTCTTTTTTCCGAGGAGAATCAGGTCTAATGTAGCTCTTTTTACATCATGCAATGCTTATTATACAAAATATCTTTTTAACTTATCTAAATTACAGGGATTTGTGAATTCCAAACCATCTAAATCAGTCAAGATGACGGCTCCGCCAGACAATATCTTCTTCAACACATAGGGTCCAGCCCAATGAGGAAGGAACTTCCCACGGGGGTCTGTGACTGGTTGTCTAATCTCTTTCAAAACCAAATAACCTTCTTCTAGTTTTCGATCTTTGACCTTCTTATTAAAGTGTCGTGCCATCCTTCTCTGGTAAACTTGAGTTTGGTGGATTGCTCGCAATCGCTTCTCATCCATACCCAAGAGTTGCAAATGATAATTCTCAGCCCAATCTGCTTCGCTGATCTGGCTTTCCCAGATGATTCTCGCTGACTGAACCTCCAGCTCGATAGGCAACACTGCTTCCATACCATACACTAGGGAATATGGGGTTGCCCCAGTAGGCGTTCTAATTGAAGTCCTATAACCCCATGGAGCATTTGGCAACTGTTCATGCCAAGCTTTATGCTTTCTCACCGTCTTCTGCAAAATGACTTTTATAGCCTTGTTTGCAGCCTCTACAGCCCCATTTGTTTGTGGACAATAGGGAGAGGACTTATGATGCTGAATCTTCTTCTCTTTCAACAAATCAGAGAATTGACTCTGAAAATGAGACCCATTATCAGTTATGATCTCGAATGGCATTCCGTACCGACAAAGGATGTTAGTATGAACAAACTGTGCTGCCTTCTTGGCATTCAAGACCGAATAAGAAGCTGCCTCAATCCACTTAGTGAAATAATCAACAGCAACCAAGATGAATTGATGGCCATTGGAGGCCTTCGGGTGGATCTTTCCGATCACGTCTATGCCCCAAGTTGCAAAAGGCCACGGTGAAGCAATAGGATTCAAATTGACCGGAGGCCATTTTTGCAGCTTAGCAAAAATTTAACATTCGTGGCACTTCTGCGCGTGCCTCACGCAATCTGCATTCATAGTTGACCAGTAATAACCCAGGTTCATAATTTTCCGAGCCAAGGCTATCCCGTTGTGAACCCCTCCCCCAAATATCATACGCATATGAATGCATGTGACTAAGGAAGAAATGCACGTGATGTGTGTGAGTCGCCACCTGGTTTAATTATTTTAGGGTAAACTAGGAAAAACCCTAAGTTGACTCCATTTCTAATTAACCTAATTACTAGATTAATTAACCCAACGTTTAAGGCATGGTGTGCAAACCCGAGATGGATCCCGAGACTATGTCATGCTGATTAACTAACCATGAATGAATGCTTGAATGCTTTGCAGGATGAATGACGAGTTTAAAGTGATTTCGACTTGCCACTCGGGGTGAAATCCCGAACGTGCCTACGTACTTCCGTTTGAATGGAAGATCAAAATCCACGTAGTTCGATAGGCCTTCTTTGAAGGGCTTTGAATGGGTATGCTTAATGCATGAGTGTGTGTATGCTTTGTGCATTTTTGTTTAGGCATTTTGCCAAAGAATTGATTGATTTTTAGGCATTTGATGCCAAAAATGTTGATTTTAATGGCTTTTAGCCAAAAAGATTGATTTAGGCAATTCGGTTGCCAAAATGATTGAATTTAGGCGATTGTCGCCAAAATGATTGATTTTAAGGCTTTTAGCCAAAAAGAATTAGGCAATTTATTGCCTGAAAATTGATTGATTGGGCGTTTGTCGCCAAAATGATTGATTTAAGGCTTTTGGCCAAAAAGAGTTGATTTAGGCAATTGTTGCCAAAAATTGATGTGATTTAGGCGATTGTCGCCAAAATTGATTATTTGAAGGCTTTTAGCCAAAATAAATTGATTTAGGCAATTGATTGCCAAAAGTTGATGATTGGGCGATTGTCGCCAAAATTGATTGACTTAAAGGCAATTTATTTGCCAAAAGCAATTGTTTGAAGGCTTTGAAGCCAAAATATTGATTTAAGCGATTTGTCGCTAAGAAAATGGTAAATCTACTTATAGACAATTTATTTGCCAAAAGTGATTAATTGATTTGCAATGTAGGCAATTTATTGCCAAGAAAACATGTTTAATTAGGGCTATTTCGCCACAATTATTGATTAATTGGACTTAAGCCGGACTTTATTCAAAATAAAGGCAATTTCGCCATAGTTATTGATTAACTAGGCTTTTTAGCCAATATTGTCGGATTTAGGTTTAAATAGCACGATTATTAATTAACCGGGCATTTAGCCTAAATTTATTTAATTGAGGCAATTTACTTGCCTAATGATGACGTGGATGCATTTATGCAGTTGTAGAATTATTAGGAGTAGAAAAGAAGCATGCATGAAGTGCTAAAATTAAATAGGCAGAGTTTAGTTCATGTACCTGATTTAATCGACGGCCACTTCTTAACTCCAGGTTAAGCTCCTCGTTAAGGGAATTTTAATTAATTTTTATTTAGTGACCAAGTATCACAACAAGAAAGCAATAAAATTAAAATTAAAAAATGCAAGAAAGCAGTAAAGAATCGCAAGGAGCGTAGGGAGAAGGAGCGTCTGTCAACATAGACTGAGTCCGTAAAAACGGAGGCCCGAGGCCCCATTTTATAGGAAACGGAGACCCGAGGGCGGTCCTGCCCACCTTGGAAGGCGGGCGTGCCCGCCTGGCTGGGCGGGCGTGCCTGCCCTGGCTGGGCGGTCAGGCCCACCCCTTGAGGGCGGGTGTGCCTGTGTGCACCCTTTTCTTTCTTCCCTTTTTTTTCCATTCCGGAGGCTTTTTCGGGAGTTCCGGACCTCCAAAAAATATTCCGGGACCAATTCCGCGATCCTCATAATTTTCCGGACATTTCAAGTACCATATTGGCATAGTTCTGGTGAACTTCCCGAAATGGCCTTTGGTCCGTTTGGACTGTTTGCAATCCGGGAAAATTTGCTCTTCGAGCCTCAAAATTTGGGTATTCATAGGCGACTGCAGCCGCCTTTAAGGGCGGCCGCCACCACCGCGGCCGAGAAAATTGGCTTTTGAGCGTCAAAATTTGAGTATTCACACCCGTGCATGTGTGGACTGGACTCCCCATTATGTAAGGAATCCATGATGGTTTGAGCTTCCCCCTCATCAACAGACCTTAGGTGCAGGCCATTCCAACTTCTCTTATACAGAACTCCCCCAGTAAGGAAATATCCAGATGCTAACTGTCTCAATGTCCGTTGATCAGTCTTGTTGGACCCCTCCGGGTAGGCTTCATTCTGAAGATAATTTTGTATATCCCAAAACCAGGGCTTGTCATCGACTAAATTCATGACATGTGCTGGCTGTTTCTATAGCCGAACTGTCAGAGGTCGAATGACTTGGTATCCCCCTACATTAACCATGGAGGCCAAAGTAGCCAGAGCATCGGCAAACTGATTTTTGGCTCGCGGCAGGTAGTGGAAGGATAAATCCTCAAATTGCTGAGCCAATTCGTCCAAGCGTTGTAGGTAAGGAACCAAACGCTCTTCCTTAATTTTCCATTTTCTCAAAGCTTGGGAGACTATTAGATTGGAATCTCCGAAAACTTTGAGGATCTTTATTTCTTTTTCCAGGGCTGCTTCTAACCCCTTTATGCACGCTTCATACTCGGCTTCGTTGTTGGTGCAGTCGAAATCTAATTTGACTGCGATTGGGACGTATTCTCCACAAGGAGTTTTGAATACGACTCCAACCCCATTTCCATGGTAGTTTGAAGCTCCATCGAAGTACATTTCCCAGACTTCACTTTCCAAGCTTAACAAATCTTCATTAGGAAATTCTACCTCCGGCATCTGGTCTTCGATCGGTAATTCTGTTAATTGATCAGCCAAGGCTCCGCCTTTCACTGCCTTCCGTTGTACAAATTTTAAATCATAGGCTGCGATCACTGACACCCACTTAGCCATCTTACAGTCAAGAACCGGCCTCTCCATAAGGAATTTCAAGGGGTTCGATTCAGAAATAACATATGTGGTGTAAGACGAGAGGTAGTACTGCAGCTTTGTACAGGCCCAGACTAGGGCCAGGCACAATTTCTCTATCTTATTGTATTTTAGCTCATACTCTAGCATCCTTTTGCTGAGGTAATACATGGCATTTTCTATCCTTGTATCTTCTGCTTGTTGAGCTAGCATTGCACCCATTGCTTCTTCTGTCACTGATAGGTACAATAGTAAAGGCTTTCCTAGCCTTGGTGGCTGTAAAACCGGCGGGGATAACAGATATTGCTTGACTTGGTCGAAAGCTCTCTGACAATCCTCATTCCATTTGACAGCTACTCCTTTTCTGAGTAGTTTGAAAATCGGACCACAAGTATCGGCCAATTGATTAATGAACCGGCTGATGTACTGTAGCCTTCCCAGGAAACCCCGAACTTCTTTTTCCGTCTTCGGTGCTGGCATTTCTAGAATGGCTTTGGCTTTTGAAGGGTCAATCTCTATGCCCTTCCGACTGACCATATGCCCTAGAAATACTCCGGATGTAGCTCCAAATAGACATTTTGCCGGGTTGAGCTTTAAATTGTACTTTCGAAGTCTAAGGAAGAACTTCTCAAGTGCTGTTGTATGTTCTTCAGCTGTTTTTGATTTAACAACCATATCATCCACATACACTTCTACTTCTTTGTGAATCATGTCATGGAAGATGGTCGTTGCCATTCTTTGGTAGGTTGCCCCGGCATTTTTGAGCCCAAAAGGCATAACCCTGTAGCAGTAGGTTCCCCACTCCGTGATGAATGCCGTCTTCTCTTTGTCTGGCAAATGCATCATTATTTGATTGTATCCGACAGCGAGATCGGTCAAGGAGACCATCTCGTGTCCAGCCATTCGGTCTACCAGCAAGTCAATATGTGGCAGGGGAAAGTCGTCCTTCGGACATGCTTTATTCAAATCCCGGTAATCCACACACATTCTGACTTTTCCATCCTTCTTAGGAACCGGCACTATGTTTGCTAGCCACGTCGGGTAGGCAATGGGTTCTATGAACTTATTCTCCAATTGCTTAGCTACTTCCTCCTTGATTTTCAAGGACCATTCTGTTTTTAGCCTCCTTAGCTTCTGTTTTACTGGCTTAGCCTCAGGGTATAATGGAATCTTGTGCACTGCTATTGTCGGGTCAATTCCCGTGATGTCACTTGCCTTCCACATGAAGCAATCGGCAAACTTCTTCAAACATTCAATGACCTGTTCCCTGTTCACACAGTCAGATGCAATGTATGTATGTTCATTTTCTTCTTTGCCAATTATTATTTGTTCTTTTTCGTTTTTTATTTCATTTATTTCTTTTTTATCATTTTTGCTTGAAAATGCTTGGAAAGATAGACACGCGGGGTAGTCAAGAATCTGCAAGCCTTTATTGATTATGACGGAATCGTCTTCAAAAATTACATCAAATTTGAAATCTGGATTTTCTAAATCCGACATAGACGACTCGGAACTGGAACTGGACTCTGACTCGGTTTTAGACTAGGGGTCAGACTCAGACTCAGTATAGGACTTGATTACAGACTCTAGGTTTGACTCGGGAGGGGGTTTATTGTTGCGTCTCTTTTGAGTTCCCGCAAGTATACGTATCGCAACGTAGTAATAAAAAGATCGATCCCACGAGGAACGGGTTATGTCCACTTTACTACTCATTCTTAACACTTATGTTTACAGCAATAAAATATGAAATGATTAAACTATAATTCTATTTAAAGTATAACTAAATATACTACTTAATTCTATAGATAAAGATATAGTAGAATACTTAGAAGAATTGATCATGCATTAGATTTTCTTTTTCTATAGCAAAACGTGTTTCATACAATAAATTTTTCTTTAATCACATGTGGTCAAGTATAATTCAACCTCTCGGTACAGAATTACTCTTTTTATTGTATGTATCTCTACATACAACAAATGCCTTACTTTGTCAAATATTAAACCTAGATCTTATTCTTTGATTATTTCAATAAGGTAGACTTAATTTTGACAAACTAAGTTAAAGATTCACATGCAAACCCAACTAAATGAATTCTATCTCTTTGATCATTACTAAATTATTTCTTTCTGAGAATATAATTAAGTAAGCTTGATTAAACAAAGACCAAAAGATAACTTAAAGAAACTTTATTGAATGAAACCAAATAACATTGTTGCTTTGCATAGAAAATTATGAAGCACAACATGCAAAAAGTCTATAAAACAAGAGAAAGATAGAAGTAATCAAACTCAAGCCTCTTGGAGGGCGTCACACCTCGAGGAACTTGACGCGGAACCCAATGAAAATAAATTTCATGAACTCAATGACAAGTTTTGGAAGAGATCCAAGATCTAAATAAATTCCCCTCTATGGCACCCAAAGCTTAAAGAAGCAAGAACACCAATAATAGAGTAAAAGAATAAGATAAACGCCACAAAGAATTGATAAGTTTACCTTGATTCTTGATGCAATTAGAAGAATGCAATCTCACACTCTCTAAAAACATGAACACGCCAAAGGCATGAAAGAAGAAGATCTCTCTTTTAATTGATTGAATAATTGTTGAATAATTACAAAATAACAAGCTATTTATACTAATCTAAGAGGTCCAGATCCTTAAAGGATTTAGAGTTAGCTAAGGAGTAGGATTTAGCAAATCTAAACCAACTAAGGATAAGACTAATAAAATCATAACAACTTAAGGATTTGGAGATCTAATCCAAATCCACTAAAGATTGACTAAATCTAATCAAAATAAGGCTAATTAATCAAGGGTGGTCGAAATATTGGAGGCCCAACCCATTAACAAAGCAAAAACACAAAATAAGCTAACTAACTAATGAGAGGCAGTAGGGTGCACGGTCCAGGGCGTGTCAACTTGCACGGGCGTGCGCGCATTGGTGAGCTTCCTTCGCGAGCGCGAGCTTCACATACGCGAGCGCAACCACATCTCGCGAGCGCGACTCTACCGTGCGCGAGCGCGAGAAGCGCAAAGGAGAGGCAGAGAGTTAGGCAGCGCAACTCGCGAGCGCAATTCCAACATGCGCGAGCGTGAGCAACACTCGCGAGCGCGAACCTTCACTGCGCGAGCGCGAGAAGCGCAAAGGAGAGGCAGTGAGGTGCACGGCCTGGGGCGTGCTAGCTGGCACGGGCGTGTGTGCATGGAAGAGTTTCCTTCGCGAGAGTCAGTAAGGTGCACGGCCTGGGGTGTGCCACCTGCACGGGCGTGCTATCCAAACATGGTTCCCATTCAACTTGTGCTTCTATTAATGTGAGAAACTTAGGTGTTCCTTCAAGTTCTTCATAGCACTTGTTGAAAGTAAGGTCATGGAGCTCTTGTGTGATTTGTTCTTGAATATATAAGGACATGGTTGCTCCATACTTCTTTGCACGGCTCCTTGTAATTGGTCCACTAGGAAGTGCTAATGGATTGTCATTGTTGTGGTTCTTGTTCCCTTGAGCTTCATAGGTGGTTGGTGATAGTGGATCCGTATCATCCCCCCCTTCTTTAAAAAGATTTGTCCTCAAATTTGCATCCATGTCAAAGGGAGACAAATCACTAATATTAAAAGTTGCAGAAACACCATACTCACCTGGTAAGTCTATTTTGTAGGCATTGTCATTGATGCGCTCTAAGACTTGGAATGGACCATCTCCACGTGCATCTAACTTACTCTTCCTTTGGTTGGGAAATCTTTCCTTACGAAAGTGTACCCAAACCCAATCACCTGGCATAAGCACTAACTTCTTCCTGCCCTTGTTGGCTTGATTAGCATATTGCTTGTTCCTCTTTTCTATGTTGGCTCTAGCCTTCTCATGTAAAGACTTCACCAATTCTGCCTTTTTCTCACCATCAAGGCATAAAGCTCTTTGTCATAGGTTGAATAGTTGAGTTGTGCTCCATTCAACTTTTCACTAAAGTAGGCAATTGGCTTCTTTTCTTGCATTAGGACAGCCCCAATTCCCACTCCAGAAGCATCACACTCAATCTCAAAAGTATTCTCAAAATTAGGCAAAGAAAGTATAGGTGCAGAAGTTAACTTCCCTTTTAGTGTTTCAAATGCCCTTTGTTGTTCTTCTCCCCACTTGAACCCAACTTCCTTTTTGATTATTTCTGTTAGTGGTGCTGCAATGGAAGAGAAATCTTTAACAAACCTTCTATAGAAGCTTGCCAACCCATGAAAACTCCTAACTTCAGAAACTGATTTGGGAGTTGGCCACTCTTTGATAGCTTTCACTTTCTCCTCATCTACTTCAATACCCTGTGCACTCACAATAAAACCAAGAAATACAAGTCTATCTATACAAAATGTGCATTTGTTAAGTTTAGCATACAACTTTTCTGTCCTCAAAGTTTGTAATACTATCCTAACATGCTCAATATGATGATTAAGAGACTTGCTATAGATGAGTATATCATCAAAGTATACAACCACAAACTTTCCTAAGAAGGCGTGCAATACATGGTTCATAAGCCTCATAAATGTACTAGGTGCATTAGATAATCCAAAAGGCATAACTAACCATTCATACAAACCATACTTAGTTTTAAAAGCAGTTTTCCATTCATCACCTGGTTGCATTCTAATTTGATGGTAACCACTCATTAAATCAATTTTAGTAAAGTAAGTTGCCCCATGCAATTCATCTAACATATCATCAAGTCTAGGGATAGGGTGTCTATACTTTACTGTAATTTTGTTGACCGCTCTACAATCAACACACATGCGCCATGTTCCATCCTTTTTAGGTACTAGAAGCACGGGAACGGCACACGGGCTCATGCTTTCTCTCACCAAACCTTTCTCCATAAGTTCATCAACTTGCCTTTGCAACTCCTTTGTCTCCATTGGATTGCTTCTATAGGCAGGCCTATTAGGAATGGTGGATCCAGGAATGAAGTCAATTTGATGTTCTATTCCTCTTAAAGGTGGTAAACCACTTGGTAGTTCACTAGGAAAGACATCATCAAATTCCTGCAACATAGAAACAAACATAGAAGGCAAACTATCAAGGTTAGTGTTAGTTTCAGCAAATAAAACCTCTTTGTACCTTAGAAGCAATATGGGCTTCTCCAAGGCAATAGCACATTTAACCTCTCTAACTCTTGCATAAAAAGTCTATTTCTTTTTCTCTACTCTCTGTTTTTCACTCACAATTGGGCCATTTATTTGTTTTATTATTTTGGTGGCCTCTTTTCCCTCATTCTTACTATCTTCTCTCTTTTGTTCTCTCGAAACTTCACTCTCTTTTTTTCTCAAGGCCGAAACCTCTCCTCTCTCAACTATCTTTCTTTGGTCTTCATAAACTTCTTGAGGTGATAAAGGTACAAGAACCACCTTTTTCCCCTTATGAATCAAAGAATATCGATTGTGGAATCCATCATGAAGTGCTCTTCTATCATATTGCCATGGTCTTCCCAACAATAGATGTCCAGCTTGCATAGGTACTATATCACACAAGATTTCATCTTCATACCATCCAATAGAAAACGGCATAAGTACCTGTTTAGTTACTTTCACTTCCCCACAATCATTCAACCATTGCAACCTATAAGGTTTAGGATGCTTGAGACAAGTCAAGTTCAGTTTGTTTACCATGTTTACACTAGCAACATTAGTGCAACTACCCCCATCAATAATAAGGGTACACACTTTTCCACTAATCAAACATCTAGTGTGAAATATGTTCTCACGTTGCTCAAGGCTTTCCTCTTTAACATGCATGTTCAAAGCACATCTAGCAACCAAAGCTTCTCCATGTTCAGGAAGTATTAAATTTTCTGAATCATCATTATCATCATCTAAAGTAGGCATATCATCATAATCACTACATTCAGATTCAGAACTAACATTCCCATCATCTTTAGCAATCATAACCCTTTTGTTAGGACTTTGAGATGCATAATGCCCTTTTCCCAAACATTTAAAACATTTAATTTCTCTAGAAGGGGTTGTAGAGTTAGAAATACCTTTGTTGCTTTTGAATGGAGTTTGGACAGCCTCTTTACCTTTTGAAGTTGAATCTGTCCTTTGAGAATTAGAACCTCTAAATTCCTTCTTCTCACCTTCTTTAGGCCATTTAGATCCCCATGTGTTGCTGGAATACTTGTTGGTGGATCTCCCCTTTTTCTGTCTTTCAAGTTTCATGGCCATGTCTATCATATCTTCCAAGGTATCATACCTATACATCTCTAAAGCATCAGCAATGTCTTTATTTAGACCTCCAAGGAATCGTGACATGGTGATTTGCTCATCTTCTTCAATCTTGGCCCTTGCCATGCAAATCTCCATCTCCTTGTAGTATTCTTCTACACTCCTTCCTCCTTGCACCATTCTAGCTAATTTATTGTGTGAATCCCTAAAGTAGTGAGTAGGGACAAATTTTTGGTGCATTAGCTCTTTCATGAGTTCCCATGGTGGTACGGGTCGTAATCCCCTCCTTCTTCTTTTCAATAGCAATTGTTCCCACCAAAACATGGCATAGCCTTTGAATTCAACAGCAGCAAGATGGGATTTCTTTTCTTGAGAATAGTTATGGCATTCAAAAATTTGTTCTACTTTTCTCTCCCATTCAAGATATTCTTCAGCATTGTTGTTGCCTTTGAATTCTGGAATCCTCATCTTAATTGATCCCAAGTCCCCATCAAGTTTATTAGGATTGGTCTCTTCACTCTCTTCAACATCATGGTCTTGAAATCTAGTTTGAGGACGAGTTCTAGTTGTATTAGAGCTTTGTGAAGCTTTTATCTCTTGCAACTCCTCCCTCATGTCTTGGACAAGATTATTGAAGGTTCTAAACTGTCCTTGAATTGCTTCCATGAAGAGTTTTAATTGAGGATCTTTAATTGGAATTCCATCATTACCATCTCCAGATTTGCCTGAACTCATGGTTAGTATTCAAAAGAAAACACAAAAGATTTGGGTTATTGATAAATCACTCCCTCACGTGTTTACACTCTTGAATCACTCCTTGCAATTCTTCCAATTGAACTTCAGAATCTTAGTTCAACCAACCAACTCAAAGATCACGTTTAGAATCAAGGAATAAAACTTAACAATGAAAAGCAAGCACAATTCTAGAATGAAGACTCAAAACGTGATGGATAGTAGCACAAGAGTATGAATAATGCACTACTGTAATTATCAATTAGAGTGTAGTAAACAAGCAAACACACCCTAACAATGTAATAGAAGCAATAGAAAGCTCACAAAAAAAAAAACAAGAAACTAGAATTTAAAAGACAATATTAGGATATAATGTATGAATTTAGCTTACTATAAAGCAAACCAAATATGGACCTAATTAATTCTACCCAAAACAAAGCAAGTAATCAAAGAAAAACAAAAGAAAACAGTTTGTTTAATAGGTTCAGAACTATGCACGGGCGTGCGTGTAAGATCTTAGTCCAACAAGTGGAAGTCAGAAAAGTGCACGCTTGTGCTTGAGGTGTAGCACGGGCGTGCTGCCTTGTGTCCCTTTTAATGCAACCCAATTTAAGTAGGATTCTTAGATTTGACAAGGATTGTAGTAGATTTTGCTCAATCTCAAAAGATATGGTCAACTAGTTTTTGTTATCTTATCCACAAGTAGTTAAGATTGGATTTTATCACAAGATTTTAGTGGATAACTAAATCCCATAAAATATGGTCAAATCCTTTTAGGATTAGGAACAATCCCACTAAATATGGTCAAATCTCCTAAGGATTAGGAATAATCCCACAAAATATGGCAAAATCCCACAAAATAAGGTAAAATCCCTTTGAATTAGGATCAAATCCCTTGGATTCAGGAACAAGACAAGTTCCACACAAACAAATTTCAATGGTGGACGAAAATTTTTCTATACTTTTTTTTTTTTTTTTTCAACAAGATCTAAGATCTAAACTTCCAGAATTGAACAAGCACAAAATTACTAAATTTAATTGAAGCAAAACGAATTGAAACTAAACAAAAAGAAAACAAACACAAAAGAAACAAGATGAAGAAGAAAACAAACACAAGAACACTAAGAATAAGAAAACAAATAAACACAGATCCTAGAGCTAAGATAAATAAGAATTTACCTTAATCTTTGGCTCTGATACCAAACTGACGCGGAACCCAATGAAAATAAATTTCATGAACTCAATGACAAGTTTTGGAAGAGATCCAAGATCTAAATAAATTCCCCTCTATGGCACCCAAAGCTTAAAGAAGCAAGAACACCAATAATAGAGTAAAAGAATAAGATAAACGCCACAAAGAATTGATAAGTTTACCTTGATTCTTGATGCAATTAGAAGAATGCAATCTCACACTCTCTAAAAACATGAACACGCCAAAGGCATGAAAGAAGAAGATCTCTCTTTTAATTGATTGAATAATTGTTGAATAATTACAAAATAACAAGCTATTTATACTAATCTAAGAGGTCCAGATCCTTAAAGGATTTAGAGTTAGCTAAGGAGTAGGATTTAGCAAATCTAAACCAACTAAGGATAAGACTAATAAAATCATAACAACTTAAGGATTTGGAGATCTAATCCAAATCCACTAAAGATTGACTAAATCTAATCAAAATAAGGCTAATTAATCAAGGGTGGTCGAAATATTGGAGGCCCAACCCATTAACAAAGCAAAAACACAAAATAAGCTAACTAACTAATGAGAGGCAGTAGGGTGCACGGTCCAGGGCGTGTCAACTTGCACGGGCGTGCGCGCATTGGTGAGCTTCCTTCGCGAGCGCGAGCTTCACATACGCGAGTGCAACCACATCTCGCGAGCGCGACTCTACCGTGCGCGAGCGCGAGAAGCGCAAAGGAGAGGCAGAGAGTTAGGCAGCGCAACTCGCGAGCGCGATTCCAACATGCGCGAGCGCGAGCTACACTCGCTAGCGCGAACCTTCACTGCGCGAGCGCGAGAAGCGCAAAGGAGAGGCAGTGAGGTGCACGGCCTGGGGCGTGCTAGCTGGCACGGGCGTGTGTGCATGGAAGAGTTTCCTTCGCGAGAGTCAGTAAGGTGCACGGCCTGGGGTGTGCCACCTGCACGGGCGTGCTATCCAAACATGGTTCCCATTCAACTTGTGCTTCTATTAATGTGAGAAACTTAGGTGTTCCTTCAAGTTCTTCATAGCACTTGTTGAAAGTAAGGTCATGGAGCTCTTGTGTGATTTGTTCTTGAATATATAAGGACATGGTTGCTCCATACTTCTTTGCACGGCTCCTTGTAATTGGTCCACTAGGAAGTGCTAATGGATTGTCATTGTTGTGGTTCTTGTTCCCTTGAGCTTCATAGGTGGTTGGTGATAGTGGATCCGTATCAGAACTCCTGGATGTTCTTTGCACGAACAATAATAAGTGACTCTCGTCATCTTATTTCTAAGTACTACTTTATTATTTTCTACTGTATTATAATACTACATTTTGCCTATTACATGATGCATATTATATATTGCATATTGCATATATGGCCTATGGCCTATGGCCTCTTGCCTCTTTTTTCTTGCCTCTTGATTTGGACTTTAATTTATAGAAGAGGAAGATGATGGCAGTTATGAAGGTGGTTGGCTGGCCAAAAGGTGCTTCAGGCGACTTCTCTTGGGAAGAGTCCCGACCTATGTATGGAAAGACATGATTTTCTGGTGAAAGGTGGCAGTTATGTCTCCTGGAAACGCGACTCGCGCTCGCGAGATTCAAGGTCGCGCTCGCGACTTCTGCTTCAGATGCTTCTGCCTCTCAAAAGCGCAAATGTATGTCGCGCTCGCGACTTTCGCTGGCAAACCTTCTGCCTTTCAAAAGTGCTTTCTCACGCTCGCGCAGATGGAAGGCGCGCTCGCGCATTTGTCTTGCAAACCTTCTGACTCTCAGGTCTGATTGTCGCGCCCGCGTATGTAAATGTTGCGCTCGCGACTTGCTTTTTCTGGGTGTAGGTTGCGCGCGCGACCTCCTTCGCGTCGCGAAGTCTGCTATGCAATTCCTTCCATTTTTAATCAACTTTTTGGTCCTCTTTTTCTATAAAATCAAGCCTTTTCATTCCTTTGCTCAAGTTTCATTCCTATAATCATTTTGAAACAAAAATACCACGAGCAAACGTAAAATGTATAAAAATAACATGCAATCATGCAAATTATATGAGAATATCATAACCAAATTTGCCCGTTTTGCGAGGCTATCATTTATCAGCAGCGTGCTCCTCCTCGGCATACCAGTTGGTGAGAGGCCCTTCGTACGGCTTGATCAGGCTCAGCAGGTCTTGATTCCCGTCACTTCCTGTAATGACTGCAACCTCGTCAAAGAGACTGGGCTGCATGAAGTCTTCTACTTCTAGTTCAGTTATTATTTTGGGCTTGTTGCCCCAGACATCAGAAAATATCTCTAACCCAGGCAGCATCTTCTTAGCAGTCGAGCAGCGAAATGGTTCTTGGAAGCCACGATAAGGAATCGTTTCTCCCGGTTTGCAGAAGTAACCATTCAGAGTCAAAAGGTAAGGCCGCATCTGTATACCCTCCTTCCTTCCCCTTCTGGTTCTCTCAGCACGGTCTTCATCAGTGGGCTCATAACCCAATCCAAAGGTCCCTTCATTCACCGGACACTCCCAAGCCTGCAGTGCGGGGTATGTCTTTCCAGACCTTGCCATAATCATTCCCGACAGATAGGACATCTTTAGCATTAAAGGCACTATGCAGTTTATTTGCACTGTCCCGAAATCAAAGAGAATTTGAGAGTTTGCAGCCTTTCCTTCTATGAACTGCACAGTGTCATATTGAAATCCCGAGAGGGGTAAATTGGCAGTTTCTGGGTTGACCTCAAAGAGAGGCTGGCCCTTTGGCTTCTTGAGCTGGCTGTAGTCATCCCCTTGGATAGTGATAACCTTATCCTCATGAGGAAACTTGACGTTTTGGTGCAAGGAAGAGGGTACTGCCTTAACATGACGTATCTAGGGTAGACCTAGAAGTAGGTTGAAGCTAGTAGGCACATCAATTACCTAGAATGGGACCTCCATCACAGCTGGCCCAATTGCCAATTTTAACGTAGCAACCCCCAACACTTCCCTCCGGGTGCTATCGTAGGCTTTGACTATCTGATCTGATGGAATGAAATCTGTTTCTTCCAATCCTAGACAGCTGGCTACCCTCAGTGGACAGACGTTCAGTGCTGACCCATTATCAATGAGAACCATGGGCACAGTCTTTTCTCTGGTTTGAACTGTGACGTAAAGGGCATTATTGTGACTGCCTCCCTCCTTGGGTAAGTCGTCATCAGAAAACCCGATGCTTTGCATCTTTGATGACTGGGTGAGGGTAGATACCAGCACTTCGGGGCTAACCTCCACCGATGTTTGAAGTTGACTCAAAGCCTTGCAAAGAGCTTGGCGATGAGGAAAGGATGATGCCAGAAGTTCCCAAATTGATACCCTAGCTTGTGTCTTTTTTAGCTGTGCAAGTACCGGGTCTTCCTTTAGCTCCTCTGCCCTCTGGTAGCGTTTATTTTGGACTTTGTCCAAGACTAACGGTTCATATTGTCTCCCGCTCCTGGTTATAGCGTCGAGCTCTTCAGTTAGGTCATTCAGATCCAGGACACAGATGGCATTCATTTCTAGGAATAGGTCGAAAGGATTGATCAATTCCTGGTCAGAAACAATAGCATTTACCCCGTGGTTTGGTAAGGGATTAGTGCTAATGTTTGGCTTACTTCTTGGAATGATTGAACCGTTATCCACCAGGTCTTGGATGTGGTTCTTAAGCGTCCAGCACGCTTCAGTCTTGTGTCTGTGGCCCTGATGGTACTCACAGTATTCGTCTGCTCTGTAATTCCTTGGTAATGGGTTGGGAGGTGGCCTTGCTTCCAAAGGCTTGATATAGTTTGCTTTGACAGCCTCTCGGAACACTAAAAGGATTGGCATCCCGAGATCAGTATAGGTTCTTCTTGACTGACTGCCATTTCTCATATTTCCCACACGTAAGGGATTCGTGGGGGTGATGCTTGCCACTTCGTGGACTTTGCCAGTTTGGCTAGGCTTCTTGTATTTTGAGGTTCCCGAGTCTTCTTTCAGTTGCCCCATTTGGATTAAATCTTCTACCTTGGTTGCAGTAGCAATGAGCGACTGGAAGGTAGGTAGGTACTGGGTCTGCAATTGTTGCTGGTAGACAGGCAATAGATTCTTGATGATTATGTCTACCTGTTCTTGCTCGGAAGGCCGGTTGATCATTTGGGCGGCCTTGGCCCTCCACCTCGTAAGGAACGAGGAAAAAGGTTCATTGTTCTTTTGTTTGGTGGTTTCCAGCTCTCTCCGAGTGACATCCACCTCCATATTATAGTGATATTGTGAATTAAATGCATTACAGATGTCTTCCCAAGTCTTCATTTTAGACCGATCCAGGCTAACAAACCATCTCAAAGCAGCACCGGTGAGTGATTATTGAAACAACTGAGCAAGGAGCTCGCTGTTCAGTCCGAACGGGTTTAGGGCACCTACATACACTTTCAGGTGCATTTTGGGACAAGTGGTTCCATCAAACTTGTCCATGTTGGGCATTTTGAACTTGGTTGGTAGTCTTGCCTCGGGGAACAAGGACAAGGAGTCCATGTCCACCACTTCCTTGTGGGTCTTAAGGGCAGTAACAGACCTTTCCAGCAGTTCTAGTTTTTCTCTCATTTTCTGAGCTTCCAGCTCAGAAGCAGTTTTGGAGGGCATGTCATCCAGGTTCAGGGCAGGGTTTGTAGGTTCAGCAGCAGGTCCCTGATTGGAGGCAGCTGGTCCACTTCCCCCAGCTGAAGCCCCATTTCCATTACCATTACCCAGTTCAGCTATCAGGGCAGTCCTTTGGGCAGCCAATGCCTCATTCATTCTGGCCTCCATTCTGGCCTCCAGTTGTTCGATCAGGGTTTGGATGTCGGAGATTGATGCCATTCATGCAGGTAGGGTTGTTGAAGTTATAGGTGAAGCTGGTGTAGCTGGTGAAGCTGGTGAGGCCGGTGAGGCCGGTGATAGCACTGTGGGCGTGGCTGGCACTGATGCTGGCACTTGAACAGGGGGTACCTGATAGGATAAAGGTAGATGGATTAGGGTATAGTGGGTAGCTGAGGTAGATCGACTCTTTGTCCAACTGTGCATGACTAAAACAAAGGGTATTTTGTGTTCTTCTTAATGTGATGATATGTCATGAATGTGCACAACATCACGTCATAATCCGTTTATGATATGATTCACATCATTGGGTGCATACAGTCCTAAAGGATAGGTTCTTGTGAACCCCTACCCCAAATATCATGGCATATGAATGCATGTGACTAAGGGCAGAAATGCACGTGAGTGTGTGAGTCGCCACCTTGTTTAATTATTTTAGGGTAAACTAGGAAAAAACCCTAAGGGACTCCAATTTTAATTAACCTAAATGCTAAATTAATTAACCCAATGTTAAGGCATGGTCTACGAACCCGAGGTGGATCCCGAGACTATGTCATGCTGATGAACTAACCAAAACAATGAATGCTTTGCAGGGTAAAATGATGTAATTGGACCAATGAAAAATGTTTATGTGATTTCGACTTGCCGCTCGGGGTTAAATCCCAAACGTGCCTACGTACTTCCGTTTGAATGGAAGATCAAAGTCAACGTAGTTCAATAGGCCTCTTTTAGAGGGCTTTGAATGGGGATGCTTTATGCATGAGTGTGTGCATGCTTCGTGCATTTTTGTTTAGGCATTTTGCCAAAAAGGTTGATTGATTTGTTGAGGCGTTTGTTGCCAAAAGGAAGTGTTTGATTGGGCTTATTGTTGCCAAAAATGGATTAAGGCTTTTAGCCAAAGAGTTTTGTGATTTAGGCAATTTGTTTGCCAAAAGATTGATTTATTTAAAGGCTTTTAGCCAAAAATGTGTAGATTTGAAGGCTTCTAGCCAAAAGTGTTGATTTAGGCAATTTATTTGCTAAAAGTGATTTTTTAGGCGATTGTCGCCAGAATGATTGATTAATTCAAGGCATTTTGCCAAAAATTCAATTTAAGCGATTTGTCGCTAAAAAAATAATTAATCTTACTTATAGGCAATTTCACCATAGTTATTGATTAACTAGGCTTTTTAGCCAATATTGTCGGATTTAAGCTTAACACCACGATTATTGATTAACCGGGCATTTAGCCTAAATTTATTTACTTGAGGCAATTTGTTTGCCTAATGATGACATGGATGCATTTATGCAGTTGTAGAGTTATTAGGAGTAGAAGAGAAGCATGCATGAAGTGCTAAAATTAAATAGGCAGAGTTTAGTTCATGTACCTGATTTAATCGACGGCCACTTCTTAACTCCAGGTTAAGCTCCTCGTTAAGGGAAAATTAATTTAATTTTAATGACCAATTAACAGAGCAAGAAAGCAATAAAGCTAAATAAAAAATGCAGAAAAGCAGTAAAGAATCGCAAGGAGCGTGGCGGAGAAGGAGCGTCCGTCAACACAGACTGAGTGAGTTGAAAGGTCACTCCGGGCCTGCATTTATAGGCAAAAACGGACTGTTTCGGCGGCTGAGCCGCCGGGTTGGGCGGCCGGAGCTCGGCGACTTGGACCGCCTGAGCTCGGCGGCTGGGCCGCCGGGTCCGGCGGCTCGAGCCACCGGGGCCGGTGGTTCTGCTATTTTTCCATTCTGGAGGCTTTTTCGGGAGTTCCGGACCTCCAAAAAATATTCTGGGACCAGTTCCGCAATCCTCGCGACGTCCCGGACGTTTTAAGTACCATATTGGCATACCTCCGGTAAATTTCCAAAATGGCCTCTGGTCCGGCCGAACTGTTTGCAGTCAGGGAAAACTAGCTCTTTGAGCCTCAAAATTTGAGTATTCACAGTTGCCCCCCACAGGCTATCATAAAAATGATTTATGAGAGCCAGTGGCTGTCTGAAGGAGCAAATTTTAAGGATGGGCAGAGGAGGAAACCCCGCCGTTGGTTTTTTTTTTTTTTTTGAAATGAAATGATGAAATGCATGGACTTATGTTTGCAACTTAAAGATGTTTTTGCCTCTTAATGAGGGCTTGAAAAGAGATTTTGCCTCTTAGAGGACTTGGAAAGATGTTTTACCTCTTAATGAGGGCTTGAAAAGAGATTTTGCCTCTTAGAGGACTTGAAAAGATGTTTTGCCTCTTAATGAGGGCTTGAAAAGAGATTTGTTTTATTTTTGTTTTTTTTTCTTTGAGAACCAAGGGTCCACCTAAAGTCGAAATGATCAAATGGCTTGGTTTTGGATGAAAATTGGTTGGTTATTGGTTAGGGTTTCACCCTAGGTTTTATGTAGAAAAAGGTTAACCATTAACCGGGTTCTACCCTGGGTTTGTGTAAAAGAGATTGACGATGGTTGGGTTTCACCCTGGGTTGTGTATGTTTTTTTTTTATAACACTTGCCCCTGAATCCGACTTGGAGGATTTTGCCCCCTACTTGAGAGAATTGATACCCTTATTAGCTGAAATAGAATTTCTTCTTAATGAAAGACTAAAAATTCCGTGATTACTTCTATGATGGGAGAATGGTGAAGGTTCTTATCACTTCTTGCCCCCAGAATGGTGCTGACCATGGAATACTTCAAAACATTGGTGTTGTACTTGTCCAATCGGTTGAGGAATCAAAGAGAACAAAGCCACTTAAATGACTCGAGGAAACGGACAATGTGGATGACATCGCTCGTCTGAAAGGATCGAAGAAACAATGGTCCGAGTGGAGACGAGGTATTAAAGAATTACCTCTCAACGATTATGTTTGACATTTTTTAGGGTTGTTTTGGAAACCCCGGGGATTGAATTGACATTTTTCTCTCTCTTTTTTTCGAGGAATGACTCAAAGAGTGACGCTTTCAAAACGAACTTTTGAGAATGACTCGATTTTTCTGACTCGTTGTGGAATGACCACTGGTGATGGAGACTTGATTTTAGAGACTCATTGGAGACTCGATTTAGAGGCTCAAATTTTTCTTGTAGTGAATTTTGACTCGAAGGAATTCAGTGATTCCCGGAAAAAATGATTTATATACTCCCAAGGAGACCTTTGAAAGGGATTTTTTTTTTTTAAGGACATACTTTACTGTTTATCCTACAAAAATGGACTCTCATGAAAGCACCTTTTTTTTTTTTTTTTTTTTTCCCTTAACTTTTGCCTAGTAGCCGCCCTTTCGGGTTTTCGACTCTAGTAGGCTTTTTGCCCTAACTTTTGCCTAGACCGCCCTTTCGGGTTTTCAGCCTAGCGGGCTCAATTCTTGCCTGAAGCCGTCCTTTCGGGCCCCAGCTTTTATTTTTCTTTTCTTCTCTCTTTTTTTTTATTATTTTTTTTATTTTTTATATTGGCAAAGAGAAAATGCTTTTTATGATGCAAACTTATGTTTGTGACCATGCCTTTGCGGCTGCCTACGTATCTCCAAGAACTCTTCAGGGGATGGGGAGAATCAGGTCTTTCATAGTTCCTTCTGAGATGCGAACTTCGTGCTCGGCTGGTGCGGAATTCATCTCCGACTTGATGTTAGTGCGGAATTCCTTTCCGTCTTGGTGCGGAATTTATTTCTGACTTGCTGTTGGGGCAAAATTCAATTCCGCCTTAATGCTGATTGTAGAATTCATTTCCGATTTGATTTCTTTGGGATTCCTTCCTGACTTGATATTAATATAGAATTCATTTCTGACTTGATTTCTTCGCGGGATTTCTTCTCGTCTTGATGTCTTTGCGGGATTCCTTCCCGACTGGATGTCTTTGCGGGATTCCTTCCCGACTTGATGTTGATGCAGAATTCATTTTTGACTTGATTTCTTCGCGGGATTTCTTCCCGGCTTGATGTCTTTGCGGGATTCATTCCCGACTGGATGTCTTTGCGGGGATTCCTTCCCGACTTGATGTTGATGCAGAATTCATTTCTGACTTGATTTCTTCGCGGGATTTCTTCCCGGCTTGATGTCTTTGCGGGATTCATTCCCGACTAGATGTCTTTACGGGATTCCTTCCCGACTTGATGTTGATGCAGAATTCATTTCTGAATTGATTTCTTCGCGGGATTTCTTCCCGGCTTGATGTCTTTGCGGGATTCATTCCCGACTGGATGTCTTTGCGGGATTCCTTCCCGACTTGATGTTGATGTAGAATTCATTTTTGACTTAATTTCTTCGCGGGATTTCTTCCCGGCTTGATGTCTTTACGGGATTCCTTCCCAACTTGATGTTGAATCAACTTATTGACTCAAGCTCGTATGATAGTGATGACCCTAGGCGAATCTGACTTTGTTGTTGTAGTGGTTTTACCACTGGTTGACTGAAATATGACTTGTATTCATCACAAAGAGTTTTGAATACCCACATTGTGGTGGTAACTTGAGTGGCTTGAGTGTTGAAGAAGCCTTTATGCTTTGAGTTTGTGGCTTCTCCATGTTTGAATTCTTGAGGTTAATTTGATTCCTTTTCTTGAACTTTATCTTCTTCTGAATTTGAAACTTATTTCCTCAATGGTTCTCCTCTCCATAAGGAATTTCGAGGAGACTTTTCCTTTTCCTTGTTTTGAGAAATGATCCTTGTTTATAAGGACACTTGTACTTGTGCCATGCTTGGCGCTTGATTTTCAAAGTGTTTGTTGTCATCCAATTTGTGGAAATGACTGCTTCTTTTAACTTGCTTTTTCAAAATGTGAGCAGCCGCTTGGTCTTTGTCCTTATGGCTGAAATGATTTGTCATCTACCCTTGATGGGCTTGAATTTAACGGAGAGCTTGCAGTTGACCCGTTTTTGACAACTTGATTTCCTGTAGCTTTGTCCTTGATTTCTTTCTTTTGTGCAGAAGTTCCTTTTGACCCATTTTTTTTTGCTTGTTTGCTTCCTTTTGACCAGGGGTTCCTTTTGTCCCGTTTTTCCTTTTGCTTGCTTAGAAGCAGCCTCTCCATAAAGAATTTCGAGGCAACTTGATTCTGAGATGACTTGAGTAGTGTATGGATAGCATTGCGACTTCGTGCAGACCCAACCCAATAACTTCTTTATTCTGTCGCTTTTAAGCTCAAAATTCAGACATCTCTGTCGGAGCATCTTCCATTCCTGGGTTTTTGGAGAAAACCATTCTGGCCCTAATCCCTTCAATCGGCCTTACCTCGGTACTGTTTGAAGTCTTGCGTACCCTTTGCTGGATCCTTTTCCCCTTTGATGGTGCTTCTTAGGATGCCCCCAGCTTTGATTGATGCAGAGCAAATGAATGCATTTTTCTTTGCCAATTTTTATTATCTTTTTTTATCATCATTTTTTTTTAATTTTTATTTTTTTTTTTGTGCTTTCACAGGAAAGGATAGGGAAAGAGTATAAACATGATTGGATTGTAAACTGATCCCTTTTTATTGATAAGACAAAATTTGTGTACAAAAGACACTTAGATTTACAAATGAAAACTTGAATGGAAATGAAAATGAAAAGAAAAAAGAGACCCTAAGAGATAGACTCCGGGTGGACTGTGATGGACTAGGATTGGATTGACTATAGTGACTTTGTTCTTCTCGATGCTTAAATCGATAAGACAGGTTGTTGTTGGTCTTGAACAATTCCTTTGCTCTTTTGGAGGTTTGATCTCAACCTTCTCAGACACAAACTTCATTCATTTCTAAGAAAAGTTCGAAAGGATCGAAAGATTCTTATTCAGCAATTTTTTTTTGCATTAATCCCATGGTTAGGCAAGGGATTGGTTGATATTCAGCTTGCTCTTGGGGATGATGAACCCATTGTCAACCAGGTCTTGTAGACGGTTTTTCAAAGTCCGGCATGATTCTGCTTCTTGTATGAGTCTTCTTTGAGTTGACCCAACTGGATTAAGTCTTCCACCTTAGTTGCAGTCGCAATGAGCGATCGAAACGTAGGCAAGTACTGTGTTTGAAGTTGTGACTGGTAGACAGGCAGTAAATTCTTGATTATTATGTCAACTTGTTCCTGTTCAGAGGGTCGGTTGATCATTTGAGCAGCTTTGGCTCTCCACCTCGAAAGGAACGAGGAGAAGGGCTCATTGTTCTTTTGTTTAGTAGTTTCCAGCTCCCTCCGGGTAACATCCACTTCGATATTATAATGGTACTGCGTGTTGAAAGCATTGCATATGTCCTCCCAATTCTTCATTTTGGAACGATCCAAGCTCACAAACCATCTTAATGCAGCACCAGTCAAAGATTGCTGAAACAACTGAGCAAGGAGCTCGCTGTTCAGGCCAAACGGGTTGAGGGCACCCACATACATTTTCAGGTGCATTTTGGGACAAGTGGTTCCATCAAACTTGTCCATGTTGGGCATTTTGAACTTCGTGGGCAGTCTTGCTTCAGGGAACAAGGACAAGGAGTCCATGTCCACCACTTCCTTGTGTGTCTTAAGGGCAGTAATAGACCTTTCCAGGAGTTCTAGTTTCTCTCTCATTTTTTGAGCTTCCAACTCAGAAGCAGTTCTGGAGGGCATGTCATCCAGGTTAAGGGCAGGGTTTGTTGGTTCAGCAGTAGGACCCTGATTAGAGGTAGTAGGTCCACTTCCCCCGGCGGAAGCCCCATTCCTATTACCACCGCCTAGTTCAGCTATTAGGGCAGTCCTCTGGGCAGCCAATGCCTCATTCATTCTAGCCTCCATTTTGGCTTCCAGTTGTTCGATGAGGTTTTGGATGTCAGTGAGTGATGCCATTGGTGCAGTCGGGGTTGTTGGACTTGTGGATGAGAGCTCAGTTGGTGTTTCGGGTACAGGTGGTCTTTGGAGGGATACCTGTAAAAGGACATAGTCAAAATGATTAGACTATCCTATATAAGGTGTTTTCATAGGGTATGTGAGATAATGTGAGGTAGGGTAGTGTTAGTATAGGGAAGAATGAATTGACCCTATGAGATGGGACGGTTTGACCCTGTGTGGTAGGGTAATGTTGGTATGCTAGGACACCTAGGATAGGACCCAATGGGATGTGATATGTGAGGTAGAGTGCTTAGGGCTGGACACCTCGACTTTTTGAAAGGACCTAAGTTCTCAAAGAAGATTTTTTTTTTGGGCCTTAGGGGCAAAAATGTGAATTTTTGGGCCTTTGTGGCCAAATTGGGCATTTTTGGGCCTTTGGGGCCAAATTGAGAATTTTTGGGCCTCAGGGGCCAAATTGAGAATTTTTGGGCCTTCGGGGCAAAAAATGTGAATCTTTGGGCCTCTGTGGCCAAATTGTGAATTTTTGGGCCTTTGTGGCCAACTTGAGAATTTTTGGGCCTTTGGGGCCAAATTGTGAATTTTCGGGCCTCTGTGGCCAAATTGTGAATTTTTGGGCCTCTGTGGCCAAAATGTAATTTTCCAGGTCTCAGGGACCAAAATGTGATTTTCCCGCTTTGAAATGGAATGTTTTTTTTTTTTTTGTGAAGTATGGGATGAATGCGTGAATGCGCACAACATCACAACATAATCTGTTCATGATATGCTTCACATCATTGGGTGCATACAGTCCTAAGGGATAGGTTCTATAGGCTATGACACAAATAGAGAATAGGCTTATAAAGGGACCCTTGAACCTTGAGCATGGATATACCTAACCACATGTGAAACAAAGAGTTTCACGTGGGTCCAATAGTACGCATACTCATGGGCCACCCCCAAAAGGATTAGGGATGGTTTGCGGTAACAGAGAGGACGCTTGGGCTGTCCATCGACATAATCAAAGAGACCTGCCGATCAGCGCTACTTGCTATCCAGACTCAGAAGTTTGAACAGAGAGAGAAGAAATTCATTTGAAATTCATTTGTTATGCAATGGAGAAAAAGATTCTCAATCGTGCAAATAAATAAACAAATTTAAATGATTTAGAATAAATATTCAATTTGGTCCAAATTCTCATTATTAAGCATTCTTAAAGAAAGAATGCTTAATTTCCGTTGGGGTACCCTGCAAAACAAAGCATAATAAAATAATACCCTAAAGAAGGGCAGGTCAGTTTACACAACAATTGTAGTCCACTTTATGCAACATAATTACATAATTCCCCAGCGGAGTCGCCAAACTGTGAACCCCTACCTCAAATATCATGGCATATGAATGCATGTGACTAAGGGCAGAAATGCACGTGAGTGTGTGAGTCGCCACCTTGTTTAATTATTTTAGGGTAAACTAGGAAAAAACCCTAAGTGACTCCAATTTTAATTAACCTAAATGCTAGATTAATTAACCCAATGTTAAGGCATGGTCTACGAACCCGAGGTGGATCCTGAGACTATGTCATGCTGATGAACTAACCAAAACAATGAATGCTTTGCAGGGTAAAATGATGTAATTGGACCAATGAAAAATGTTTATGTGATTTCGACTTGCCGCGCGGGGTTAAATCCCAAACGTGCCTACGTACTTCCGTTTGAATGGAAGATCAAAGTCAACGTAGTTCGATAGGCCTCTTTTAGAGGGCTTTGAATGGGGATGCTTTATGCATGAGTGTGTGTATGCTTCGTGCATTTTTGTTTAGGCATTTTGCCAAAAAGGTTGATTGATTTGTTGAGGCGTTTGTTGACAAAAGGAAGTGTTTGATTGGGCTTATTGTTGCCAAAAATGGATTAAGGCTTTTAGCCAAAGAGTTTTGTGATTTAGGCAATTTGTTTGCCAAAAGATTGATTTATTTAAAGGCTTTTAGCCAAAAATGTGTAGATTTGAAGGCTTCTAGCCAAAAGTGTTGATTTAGGCAATTTATTTGCCAAAAGTGATTTTTTAGGCGATTGTCGCTAGAATGATTGATTAATTCAAGGCATTTTGCCAAAAATTCAATTTAAGCGATTTGTCGCTAAAAGAATAATTAATCTTACTTATAGGCAATTTCACCATAGTTATTGATTAACTAGGCTTTTTAGCCAATATTGTCGAATTTAAGCTTAACACCATGATTATTGATTAACCGGGCATTTAGCCTAAATTTATTTACTTGAGGCAATTTGTTTGCCTAATGATGACATGGATGCATTTATGCAGTTGTAGAGTTATTAGGAGTAGAAGAGAAGCATGCATGAAGTGCTAAAATTAAATAGGCAGAGTTTAGTTCATGTACCTGATTTAATCGACGACCACTTCTTAACTCCAGGTTAAGCTCCTCGTTAAGGAAAAATTAATTTAATTTTAATGACCAATTAACAGAGCAAGAAAGCAATAAAGCTAAATAAAAAATGCAGAAAAGCAATAAAGAATCGCAAGAAGCGTGGGGGAGAAGGAGCGTCCGTCAACACAGACTGAGTGAGTTGAAAGGTCGCTCGGGCCTGCATTTATAGGCAAAAACGGACTGTTTCGGCGGCTGAGCTGCCGGGTCCGGCGGCCCGAGCCACCGGGGCCGGTGGTTCTGCTATTTTTCCGTTCTGGAGGCTTTTTTGGGAGTTTCGGACCTCCAAAAAATATTCCGGGACTAGTTCCGCAATCCTCGCGACGTCTCGGACGTTTTAAGTACCATATTGGCATACCTCCGGTAAATTTTCAAAATGGCCTCTGGTCCGGCCGAACTGTTTGCAGTCCGGGAAAACTGGCTCTTTGAGCCTCAAAATTTGAGTATTCACAGTTCTATAGGCTATGACACAAATAGAGAATTGGCTTATAAAGGGACCCTTGAACCTTGAGCATGGATATACCTAACCACATGTGAAACAAAGAGTTTCGCGTGGGTCCAACAGTACGCATGCCCATGGGCCATCCCCAAAAGGATTAGGGATGGTTTGCGGTAACAGGGAGGACGCTTTGGTTGTCCGTCGACATAATCAATGAGACCTGCCGATCAGCGCTACTTGCTATCCATACTCAGAAGTTTGAACAGAGAGAAAAGAAATTCATTTGAAATTCATTTTTATGCAATGGAGAAAAGGATTCTCAATCGTGCAAATAAATCAACAAGTTAAAATGTTTTAATTAAATTGTACAAGTTGAGACCAAATTTCCTGAATCTCGTATTCTTAAAGAAAGAATACTCGATTCATGTTAGGGTACCCTGCAAAACAAAGCATAGTAAAATAAAACCCTAAAGAAGGGCTGGTTAGTTTACACAGCAATTGTAGTCCACTTTTATGCACAAAGATTACATAAGTATTCCCCAGTGAAGTCGCCAAACTGTGAACCCCTCCCCAAAATATCAAGCATACGAATGCATGTGACTAAGGGTAGAAATGCACGTGAATGTGTGAGTCGCCACCTTGTTTAATTATTTTAGGGTAAACTAGGAAAAAACCCTAAGTGACTCCAATTTTAATTAACCTAACTACTAGATTAATTATCCCAATGTTAAAGGCATGGTCTGCGAACCCGAGGTGGATCCCGAGACTATGTCATGTTGATAAACTAACCAAAGAATGAACGCTTTGCAAGGTGATTGATGTAATTGGACCAATGAAATGTTTGAATGATTTTGACGTGCCGCTCGGGGTTAAATCCCAAACGTGCCTACGTACTTCCGTTTGAATGGAAGATCAAAGTCAACGTAGTTCGATAGGCCTTTTAAAAGGGCTTTGAATGGGTATGCTTTATGCATGAGTGTGTGTATGCTTCGTGCATTTTGTTTAGGCATTTTGCCAAAGAGTTGATTGATTTGATTTAGGCATTTGATGCCAAAATTGTTGATTTAAGGCTTTTAGCCAAAAAAGTTTGATTTAGGCAATTGTTGCCAAAAATTGATGTGATTTAGGCGATTGTCGCCAAAATTGGTTATTTGAAGGCTTTAAAGCCAAAACATTGATTTAGGCAATTTATTTGCCAAAAGTAATAATTTGAAGGCTTTTAGCCAAAATTTTAATTTAAGCGATTTGTCGCTAAGAAAGATTAATCTACTTGTAGGCAATCTGTTTGCCAAAAGTGATAAATCGATTTGCAATGTAGGCAATTTATTGCCAAGAAAACGTGTTTAATTAAAGCTTTTTAGCCACAATTATTGATTAATTGGACTTAAGCCGGACTGTTCGAAATAAAGGCGATTATACCATAGCTATTAATTAACTAGGTATTTTAAGCCAATATTGTCGAATTTAGGCTTTAATACCACGATTATTAATTAACCGGGCATTTTAGCCTAAAATCTTTTAATTGAGGCAGTTTATTTGCCTAATGATGATATGAATGCATTTATGCATTTGTAGAATTAGGAGTAGAAGAGAAGCATGCATGAAGTGCTAAAATTAAATAGGCAGAACTTAGTTTATGTACCTGATTTAATCGACGGCCACTTCTTAACTCCAGGTTAAGCTCCTCGTTAAGGGAATTTTAATTAATTCAAATTTAGGTGACCAATTAACACAGCAAGAAAGCAATAAAACTAAATTAAAATGCAGAAAAGCAGTAAAAGAATCGCAAGGAGCGTGGGGGAGAAGGAGCGTCTGTCAACACATACTGAGTGAGTTGAAATGAAGACATCGGGGCCAATTTATAGGCAAAAATCGGACTGTTGGGCGGCCTGGGCCGCTGGGTTCGGCGGCCTGGGCCGCTGTTGGGCGGCCCGAGCCACCGAGGCCGGCGGTTTTGCTGATTTTTTCATTCCGGAGGCTTTTCCGGGAGTTCCGGACCTCCAAAAAATATTCCGGGACCAATTCCGTGATCCTCGTAATTTTTCGGACGTTTCAAGTACCATATTGGCATACTTCCGGTGAACTTTCTGAATGGCCTTGGCCCGGCCGGACTGTTTGCAGTCCGGGAAAACTGGCTCTTTGAGCCTCAAAATTTGGGTATTCACACCACAACAACCCAGTTGGAGCGATTATTAGCCTGTCCCATCTAGACTATCTGAGGCATTTCGACGTGGGTCGGAGCAGCCATAAAGAATTACTGGGTGCTTTGGCCGAGAGATGGTGGGACACCACCAAAACCTTCCACTTTTCTTGGGGTGAGTTGACCATGACCCCCACAGACTTTTCTGTGATCTCTGGGATCCCCTTTGGCACTCGGGTGATCGAGTTATATGATGACTGGAGGATAGAGATCTCCCCGGACTGGATGGTGGAGCTGATCGGGATAGACCTGCCTCGGATTATCGGGCCAAGTTCTTCCACACCAGTTTTGAGCATTTCCAGACGCTGGCTGTCCCTCCAGGCCCCTGATATATATGCTAGATTCAGACAGGGAGACTTGACGGCTACCCAGGTGGCCAGATTCACATTGCTGCTACTTTTTGCTTCGACCTTCTGGTCCAACAGGAAGGAAAAATTCAACCCTTCCATTTTGAAAAGCTTGGAAGATCTGGCCCACCTTCAGGAGTATGACTGGGCTGGGGCTATTTTGGGCCGCATGGATGATGACATGTGCGATCTGAGTCGGCACCACTGTAAAGTTAGTGGGACTTACTACTTTTGGGAGGTAATGTAAAGAACATTCCCCTTTTTGTGTCTTTCTGTTTGTCATTCTTGATTTTTTCCTCATTGATTTTTTTTTTTTTTTTTTTTTTTTTTTTTTGCAGACTTGGGCATTCGAGTACTTCCCATATACCCGCCCGGAGCTCATTCATGCTGATCTTGGGTTGGGACTGGTGCCTTTGGCTTGGAGATGGTACCGATCAAACCTTCATACCATTCGGCGCAAAAAATTACTTAGGGATCTAAGGACCTTTTTTGACACTTGCACTCTGGAGCAGGTAAGTGCTTAGCAATTCTTAAATATGTTAAATAAAAAGGATTTATTAACACATTTGCATCTTTCATAGGTTGAGGTGGGGGCGATGACTGCCCGTCTACAGAGTTGGATTCAGGCCGATCCCCACTTCCAGCGATCGGATGCCTTGTCTCGGCGGAGAGTTGTCCTGTCGCACCCCGTCTTGAGACGATATTACTTGGGCAAGAGAGTAGACCTTCAGATAAGAGGCTGTCGTTCTGTCCCTTATCCCCCTCCCGAGGACATGCGAGCGGGCAAGCAGATGACGCTCACCGATGCTCATACTGAGGGTGTTCCACATGTGGAGTTCATCCTGGGGGGAGATTATGACGAGTTCTGCAGAGTCTTTTTGATGCAGCCTATTGGATCTCGGCTCGATAGTA
The DNA here is from genome assembly GCF_041381405.1 of Jatropha curcas. NCBI lineage: Eukaryota > Viridiplantae > Streptophyta > Magnoliopsida > Malpighiales > Euphorbiaceae > Jatropha > Jatropha curcas. Next base: position 17,467,814 of record NC_143151.1, on the reverse strand, counting down.
TTCAGAGGTCGGCACCTTCCCACCCCCTTGACACCCATGGTTCTCGGGCTTCGGGTCCCTCGACTAGGACTCCAAGGGGGAGGCCTACGACCGATCCTTCTTCTTCCACTCTGGTTGAGGGTCCATCTCGGGCTGGGCCTAGCTGTTCAACAGGTCCTTCCAGGGCTCCCCGTGCCGTCACAGATGCTACTGGGCCTCTTCACCCAGATCTAGCCAACCTACATCTTCCGTACAGCATCTCCTATCATACTCCGGACGGTACCTTAGCTTTTCAGGAGGTTTCCCTGGCTAATGTGAATCGTTGGAATCTCCCTTCCGACTCCATTAATGAGGTAATGGCTGATAAATCTTTCACAAAAAGGATTCGTAAAAGATTTAATATTGACTTGTGTTTCCTGCATGATTTCCAGGTTCCTGACAGCTTGGTCAGTTAGATGATGGAGTTGATTCTCGGGATGGAACAGGAGCTTTCTTCGGCCTGGACTCTGAGGGCCTTTGATGATCAGAGGAGGAGGAGACCCCGTCGCTGATGCTGTTGTTGCAAGATTTTTTTTTCTGTTGTTGTTTGTATTTTTATACTTGCCTGTATTTCTGTACTGTGCTTTGACTGTACCTGCACTTGGTTAGCACTGAAAATTTTATATGTATGCATGATTATCCACTTTGATTTGTAAAAAAACGGGATTTTTTTTTCAATTTCTAATCTTTTTTTTTTCAAAAAAATGAATGCCTTTTATAACCAAAGCATGCACAATTGGACTAAGAGTCTCTCCAAGGTAGAAAAGATCAATTTGGGGAGGTACGGTGTGTGAATACTCAAATTTTGAGGCTCAGAAAAGCCTATTTTCTCGGACTGCAGACAGTCCGGTCGGACCGGATACCATTTTGGAAGTTCATCGAAAGTATGCCAATATGGTACTTAAAACATCCGGGACATTGCGAGGATCACGGAACTGGTCCCAGAATATTTTTTGGAGGTCCGGAACTCCCGGAAAAGCCTCCGAAGCGAAAAAAATCAGTAGAACCGCCGGCCCAGCCACCGAGGTCCGGCGGCCCGGCCGCCAGAGCGGGCCGCCAAAACAGTCCGATTGTGCATGCTTTGCCTATAAATTGGCCCCGAAGCCCTCCATTTTCCTCACTCAGTCTGTGTTGACGGACGCTCCTTCTCCCCTACGCTCCTTGCGATTCTTTACTGCTTTTCTGCATTTTAGTTTAGCTTTAATTGCTTTCTTGCTTTGTTAAGTGGTCATTAAAATTAAATTAATTAATATTCCCTTAACGAGGAGCTTAACCTGGAGTTAAGAAGTGGCCGTCGATTAAATCAGGTACATGAACTAAACTCTGCCTATTTAATTTTAGCACTTCATGCATGCTTCTCTTCTACTCCTAATAACTCTACAACTGCATAAACACATTCATGTCAATCATTAGGCAAATAAACTGCCTCAATTAAACAAATTTAGGCTAAACGCCCGGTTAATCAATAATCGTGGTGATAAGCTTAAATCCGACAATATTGGCTAAAAAGCCTAGTTAACCAATAACTACGGTTTAATTGCCTTTATTTCGAACAGTCCGGCTTAAGTCCAATTAATCAATAATTGTGGCTAAAAAGCCTTAATCAATCACGTTTTGGCAACAAATTGCCTACAATTAAATCAACCACATTTTGGCAACAAAATTGCCCACGGATCAATCAATTTTTGGCAAACAAATTGCCTATAAATTAGATTAACCACTTTTTAGCGACAAATCGCTTAAATCAGAAGCTTTGGCAAAATGCCTTAGAATTAATCAATCTTTTGGCTAAAAGCCTTCAAACAATCATTTTGGCGACAATCGCTTAAATCACATCAACTTTTGGCAAAAATTGCCTAAATCAATTCATTTTGGCTAAAAGCCTTAAATTAGTCATTTTGGCGACAAACGCCCGAATAATCACTTTTGGCAAACAAATTGCCTAAATCTTTTGGCTAAACGCCTTCCAATACCAACTTTTGGCACAAATGCCTTAATCACTTTGGCGACAAATCGCCTAACCAATTTTTGGCAATAAATTGCCTAAATCACATCAATTTTTGGCAACAATTGCCTAAATCAATCTTTTTGGCTAAAAGCCATTAAAATCGACATTTTTGGCATCAAATGCCTAAAAATCAATCAATTTTCAGGCAAAATGCCTAAACAAAATGCACAAAGCATACACACACCCATGCATTGAGCATACCCATTCAAAGCCCTTTTAAAAAGGCATACCAAACTACGTTGACTTTGATCTTCCATTCAAACGGAAGTATGTAGGCACGTTAGGGATTTAACCCCGAGCGGCAAGTCAAAATCACATAAACATTTTTCATTGGTCCAATTACATCATTCACCCTGCAAAGCATTCATTCATAGGTTAGTTCATCAGCATGACATAGTCTCGGGATCCTCCTCGGGTTCGTAGACCATGCCTTACACATTGGGTTAATTAATCTAGTATTTAGGTTAATTAAAAATGGAGTCACTTAGGGTTTTTTCCTAGTTTACCATAAAATAATTAAACAAGGTGGCAACTCATACATTCACGTGCATTTCTGCCCTTAGTCACATGCATTCATATGCCATGATGTTTGGGGAGGGGTTCACATGGTGGTACATTTCCTGGTATGACATCACCCGCTTTATCCAGGTTAGCTTCCGCCATACCCGTGTTTACCTTCTAGGCCTTACACATTGCACATGGTACTGCGCTTCGCGCGTTTTAAGGCAAATGGGGATAGACGAGACTGTTCCAATTATGGATGGCACTTCTGTTGATTCAGTTATTACTCCGGGTGTTACCCGAGCCATCTTTAAGGCCTGGGTTAGAGATCATCACATGGTTAGGCCCCTACCTAATCCTGTCGGTGTTCATACTTCTTCAGAATACCGAACCTGGTTCATTGCTGCTGTTTGGCCGATTGAGAGGCCAAGGAGGAATGCACTACTGAGTGCACTTGAGGGTTGGGCTCAGGTTGGTACTAATGATGAGATTGTGATGGCTCCTCGGACAGGCGAGGTTGGAGAGGGTTCAGCACCTAAAGACGACATTAAGGATGTTGCCCCACGTAGGCGACGGGACACTTAGATTTTTTTTTTTTTGGACTTTAGACTTTATCTGGAATTTTGGCTTTGGACTTTTTCTTTGGATGTATGTTTTTCGGACTTAGACTTTTATATATATTTTTTTCTGAACTTTATGGACTCTTTTGCTTGACTGTATTACTTTGAAACGGAATGACATTACAGTTTTGGCTTCTGGGCTTTCCAAGCATTTCCCAATTTATTTATTTAAGCTCTAACTTTTGCCTAAGCCGCCCTTTCAGGTTTTCAGCTTAGCGAGCTACCCATTTTTGCCTAAGCCACCCTTTTGGGTTTTCAGCTTAGCGGGCCCCGACTTTTGCCTCAGCCGCCCTTTTCAGGTTTTTCAACTTAGTGGGTTCTTCTTTTTTTCACTTTTTCTCTTTTCTTTCCTCTTTTTTTTTTCGGCAAAGAAGAATGAATTATGAAATGATTTTTTCATTAATGTTTAGACCGCGCCGAAAGAGGGTTGCCTACATATCTCCGATACATAATTTCTTTTTTCCGAGGAGAATCAGGTCTAATGTAGCTCTTTTTTACATCATGCAATGATTATAATTACACATAATATCTTTTTAACTGATCTAAATTACATGGATTCGTGAACTCCAAACCATCTAAATCAGTCAAAATGACGGCTCCGCCGGACAGTATTCTCTTTAGAATGTAGGGCCCAGCCCAATGAGGACGGAACTTCCCACGTGGGTCTATGACTGGTTGTCTAATTTCCTTCAAGACCAAACAACCTTCTTCCAATTTTCGGTCTTTGACCTTCTTATTAAAATGCCGAGCCATTCTCCTCTGGTAAACCTGCGTTCGGTGGATCGCTTGTAACCTTTTCTCATCAATACCCAGGAGTTGGAGGTGGTAATTCTGGACCCAATCTGCTTCGCTGATTTGGCTTTCCCAGATGATTCTTGCCGACTGAACTTCCAGTTCAACAGGCAGCACTGCCTCCATACCATATACCAAGGAATGCGGAGTTGCTCCGGTGGGCGTTCTGATTGAAGTCCTATATCCCCATAGGGCATTCGGTAACTGTTCGTGCCAAGCTTTGTGCTTTTGAACTGTCTTCTGCAAAATGACTTTTATAGCCTTATTTGCAGCCTCTACAGCCCCATTTGTTTGTGGACGATAGGGTGAGGACTTATGATGTTGGATTCTCTTTTCTTTCAACAAATCCAAAAATTCACTTTGAAAGTGGGACCCATTATCAGTGATGATCTCGAAGGGCGTTTCGTATCGACAAAGGATGTTGGTACGAACGAACTGTGCCGCCTTCTTGGCATTCAAAACCGAATAAGAGGCTGCCTCGATCCACGTAGTGAAATAATCTACAGCAACCAGGATGAATTGATGACCATTGGAAGCCTTTGGGTGGATCTTTCCGATCACATCTATGCCCCAAGTTGCGAAGGGCCAGGGTGAAGCAATGGGATTCAAATTGACCGGAGGCTGTTTTTGCAGCCTAGCAAAAATTTGACACTCATGGCACTTCCACTACAAAAAAAATGGCATTTTCCGACCGACCAATCGGTCGCAAAATGCCACAAAATCGATCGCTAAATAACATTAGCGACCGTTCGTCGGTCGCAAAAATGCTGGTCGCAAAAAAATTTGCGACCGATTTTTTCGTCGGTCGCAAATTAGCGACCGAAAAATCGGTCGCAAATTTTTTCAAATCGGTCGCAAAATTTGGTCGCATTTTCCTTTGGAAACGCTGTCGCAAATTGGTCACAAAATCAGTCTGTCGCAATAGTGAAATTCGGTCGCAAATCGGTCGCAAACTGTAAATTTAAAGTTTTTATTTTTGATAGCAAATTTGTCGCAAATTGGTCGCAAAATTGATAAAATTAAAAAAAATAAATATTATTACAGAACCATAATTTTTTCGCACCTGTGAAAATTGACATATATATATCACAAACGCAATTCAAAAACAATATAAAAATATAATTATTATTATACTGAACAAAATGTCAAAAAACAATTGGAAAACTAAAAAGGTCTAAAATCAAAATCAAAATCAAATCAAAATAAAAAACAATTGCTTTCTTGATACCCATTAGCCATTCTTCCTCATCATTTTTATGCTCTTCCATTGGAACTTGAATCTTCCCTTATTATCTTGAATTTGATTGATGACCATTCTTGAAGAAGGCTCTTGTAAATTTCCGTTTCATCCTTCATTAGATCATTAATTCCCAAAATGAGAAATAAATAAATGGGTATTCTTTAATATTCATTAATAAAAAAAAAGAAAAGAATTCCCCATAAAAAAAAAAAAAAGCTTACAAGAACTCTTGCTGCATGTTCTGCTTGTCTCAATGTAGTACAGTAACTTGGACAGTAACTTGGACTTTCAAAGATCTCGCCATTGAAGTTAACAGAAATCTACATGTATTTTCATATTAAAACAAAAAGTAGGTGGCAAGAAACAGCATAGAGACAACATTAGAGAGAAAGAAAAAAAAACAAAATAATAATAATTAAAAAGAAACATCATCTAAAAGTCCATAAAATATTGACCTATATAAGAAATAAGATATAAAATTAAGACAAGATCAAGAACCTCACCTATTGGCACCAGATTTTGCTCACTTCTTACATTGCCAAAAAATGAGTTTCCTTTTTCTCAATACAAAAACCATCTGATAGTAATGTCTCTCTTATGTAATAATAATAATAATAATAATAATAATAATAATAATAATAATAATAAAAGTAACAATATTAATAATAATAATAATAATAATAATAAAAGTAACAATATTAATAATAATAATAATAATAATAATAATAATAATAATAATAATAATAACAGTACCTAATTCCTAATCTAGCTATCAAATACACAAACAAATATACCAAAAATTATGTCCAAATACACATAAATCGCAAAAAAAAAAAAAAAAAAAATCGCAAAATACCTCAACTTGTGTCCAAATAGCAATGGAGTGACCGGAGGGGCTGGAGCGGAGTCAGGCGAGCTGGAGCGACGTCATGAGGGGCTGGAGCGGCGCTGCGAACGAAAGAGAGGAGAGGAGGAGAAGAAAGAAAGAAAAAGAAAGAAGAAGGAAGGCATCTGGCATTTAAAGCCCTAAAATTTGCGACCGACTGGTCGGTCGCAAATTTCATTAATATCGGTCGCAAATTTTAACTCTGCGACGTCGTTTTACTTAGCAATAAAATTGCGACCGATTTGCGACTGAAAACGTCGGTCGCAAAAAATCGGTCGCAAATCGGTCGCAAATAGGTCGCAGAATTTACTCCTAAATTTGAAGCGCGCAATTTTGCGACGGAATAACACGTAGTCGCAAATCGGTCACAAAATTGATCGCAAATCGGTCGCAAATCGGTCGCAAACTAAAAAATAAACTCGCGGGAATTTTTAGCGCTACAATTAGCGACTGTTTGTCCATAGGTCGCAAATCGGTCGCAAAATTACGACCGATTGTAGTCGGTCGCAAAAATCGATCGCAAATCGGCGTTTTTTTTGTAGTGTTCTGCGCGTGCCTCACGCTATCTGCATTCATAGTTGACCAGTAATAACCCAGGTTCATGATTTTTTGAGCCAAAGCTATCCCGTGCATGTGTGGACCAGACTCCCCGTTGTGTAAGGAATCCATAATGGTTTGAGCTTCCCCTTCATCTACGCATCTTAGATGCAAACCGTTCCAACTTCTTTTATATAGAACTCCCCCAGTAAGGAAATATCCGGATGCTAACCGTCTCAATGTCCGTTGATCAGTCTTCGAGGATCCATCCGGGTAAGCCTCGTTCTGAAGATAATTCTGTACGTCCCAAAACCAGGGCTTGTGATCGACCAAATTCATGATGTGGGCCGGCTGTTTCTGTAGCCGAACTATCAAACATCGAATGATTTGATTCCCCTCTACATTGACCATGGAAGCTAAAGTAGCAAGGGCATCAACAAACTGGTTCTTGGCTCGGGGCAAGTAATGGAAAGACAGATCCTCGAATTGTTGAGCCAATTCGTCCAAGCGTTGTAGGTAAGGAACCAAACGCTCTTCCTTAATTTTCCACTTCCTTAGAGCTTGGGAGACTATTAAATTGGAATCCCCGAAAACCCTAAGGACTTTTATCTCTTTTTCCAGGGCCGCTTCTAACCCCTTAATGCAAGCTTCATACTCGGCTTCATTGTTGGTGCAGTCGAAATCTAACTTGACTGCGATTGGGACGTATTCTCCACAAGGAGTTTTGAACACGACTCCAATTCCATTTCTGTGATAATTTGAAGCTCCATCAAAATACATCTCCCAAACGTCATTTTCCACGTTCAAGAGATCTTCGTCGGGAAACTCCACTTCTTTCATTTCATCTTCCACGGGCAGTTCTGCCAATTGGTCAGCCAAGGCTCCTCCTTTTACTGCCTTCCGCTGTACAAATTTCAAGTCATAGGCTGCGAGCACTGACACCCACTTAGCCATCTTACTGTCAAGAACCGGCCTCTCCATAAGGAATTTCAAGGGGTTCGATTCAGAGATAACATATGTGGTATAAGATGAAAGGTAGTGCTGCAGCTTTGTACAAGCCCAAACCAGAGCCAGACATAACTTCTCTATCTTGTTATACTTCAGCTCTAAGTCTAGCATCCTTTTGCTAAGGTAGTACACGGCATTTTCTACCCTGGTGTCTTCTGCTTGTTGAGCTAGCATTGCACCCATCGCTTCTTCTGTCACTGATAGGTACAATAGCAAAGGTTTTCCTGGCCTTGGTGGTTGCAAGACTGGCGGAGATAATAGATACTGTTTGACCTGATCAAAGGCTTTCTGACAATCTTCGTTCCATTTGACGGATACCCCTTTCCTGAGTAATTTGAAGATCGGACCACAAGTATCGGCCAATTGATTAATGAACCGGCTGATGTACTGTAGCCTTCCCAGGAAACCCCGAACTTCCTTTTCCGTCTTCGGTGCTGGCATTTCCAAAATGGCTTTGGCTTTTGAAGGGTCAATCTCTATGCCTTTCCGGCTGACCATATGCCCCAGAAATACTCCGGATGTAGCTCCAAACAGACATTTTGCCGGGTTGAGCTTTAAATTGTACTTTCGAAGCCTAAGGAAGAGCTTCTCAAGTGCTGTGGTATGTTCTTCAGCTGTTTTCGATTTAACAACCATGTCGTCCACATACACCTCAACTTCTTTATGAATCATGTCGTGGAAGATAGTTGTTGCCATTCTTTGATAAGTTGCCCCGGCATTTTTGAGCCCAAAAGGCATGACCCTATAGCAGTAGGTTCCCCACTCCGTGATGAATGCCACCTTCTCTTTGTCTAGCAAATGCATCATTATCTGATTATACCCGACAGCGAGATCAGTCAAGGAGACCATCTCGTGTCCAGCCATTCGATCAACCAACAAGTCAATATGAGGCAAAGGAAAATCGTCCTTCGGACATGCTTTATTCAGATCCTGGTAGTCGACACACATTCGCACCTTTCCATCCTTCTTAGGAACCAGCACTATGTTTGCTAACCATATCGGGTAGGCAATAGGCTCTATGAGCTTGTTTTCCAATTGCTTAGCTACTTCCTCCTTGATTTTCAAGGACCATTCTGTTTTCAGCCTCCTTAGCTTCTGTTTTACCGGCTTAGCCTCGGGGTACACTGGAATCTTGTGTACTGCTATTGCTGGGTCGATTCCCGTGATGTCACTAGCCTTCCACATGAAGCAATCGGCAATCTTCTTCAAGCATTCCATGATCTGTTCCTTGTTCACACAGTCAGATGCAATGTATGTATGTTCATTTTCTTCTTTGCCAATGATTATTTTCTCTTTTTCATTTTTTATTTCATTTATTTCTTTCTCATTATTTTTCCTGGGATATGCTTGGAAAGATTGACATGCAGGGTAGCCAATGATCTGTAAGCTTTTATTGATACGGACGGAATTGTCCTCAAAAATTACATCAAATTTAAAACCCGGATTTTCCAAATCCGATACAGAAGACTCGGAACTGGACTCTGACTCGATTTCATACTCAGGGTCAAACTCAGACTCAGTACATGACTTGACATCAGGTTCAGACTCTAGGTTTGGCTCAGGAAGGGTTTTGTCAGCAGCGCGCTCCTCCTCGGTATACCAATTGGTGAGAGGCCCTTTATTCGGCTTGATCAGGCTCAGCAAGTCTTGGTTCCCATCATTACTAGTAATAACTACAACCTCGTCAAAGAGACTGGGCTGCATGAGATCTTCTATCTCCAGCTCGGTTATTGCCTCTGGCTTGTTGTCCCAGGCATCAGCAAATATTTCCAGCCCGGGCAGCATTTTCTTAGCTGTCGAGAAGTAGAATGGTTCCTGGAAGCCACAATAAGGAATTGTTTCTCCCGGTTTGCAGAAATGACCATTCAAAGTCAAAAGATAAGGCCGCATCTGTATACTCTTCTTCTTTCTTCTCCTGGTCATTACATCGACCTCTTCAGATAAGTCATTCAAGTCCAAGACACAGATGTCATTCATTTCTAGGAATAGTTCGAAAGGATCGATCAATTCCTGGTCAGCCACGATAGCATTTATCCCGTGATTTGGTAAAGGATTAGTGCTAATATTTGGCTTACTCTTTGGAATGATTGAACCGTTATCCACCAGGTCTTGGATGCGGTTCTTAAGCGTCCAGCATGCTTCAGTCTTGTGCCTGTTACCCTGATGGTACTCACAGTATTCATCAGCCCTATAGTTCCTTGGCAATGGGTTGCGTGGTGGCCTTGCTTCCAAAGGCTTAATGTAATTTTCCTTGACAGCCTCTCGGAATACAAAAAGGATTGGCATCCTGAGATCAGTGTAAGTCCTCCTCAACTGGCTGCCATTTCTCATATTCCCCACACGTAAAGGATTCGTGGGGGTGATACTTGCCACTTCGTGAACTTTGCTAGCTTGGCTAGGCTTCTTATACTTTGAGGTACCCGAGTCTTCTTTCAGTTGAACCATTTGGATTAAATCCTCTACCTTGGTTGCAGTAGCAATGAGCGACTGAAACGTTGGTAGGTACTGAGTTTGCAGTTGTTGTTGGTAGATAGGCAGCAGATTTTTGATGATTATGTCTACCTGTTCTTGTTCTGAAGGCCGATTGATCATTTGGGCGGCCTTGGCCCTCCACCTCGTAAGGAACGAGGAAAAGGGTTCGTTGCTCTTTTGTTTGGTGGTTTCCAGTTCTCTCTGAGTAACATCCACCTCCATATTATAGTGGTACTGCGTGTTAAACGCATTGCAAATGTCCTCCTAGGTCTTCATTTTAGTCCGATCCAGGCTGACAAACCATCTCAACGCAGCACCAGTCAAAGATTGTTGAAACAACTGAGCAAGGAGCTCGCTATTCAGGCCAAACGGGTTGAGGGCACCCACATACATTTTCAGGTGCGTTTTGGGACAAGTGGTTCCATCAAACTTGTCCATGTTAGGCATCTTGAACTTTGTTGGCAATCTCACTTCAGGGAACAAGGACAAGGAGTCCGTGTCCACCACTTCCTTATGTGTTTTAAGGGCAGTGATTGACCTTTCCAAGAGTTCCAGTTTTTCTTTCATTTTCTAAGCTTCCAGCTTAGCAGCAGTCCTGGAGGGCATGTCATCTAGGTTAAGGGCAGGGTTTGAGGATGTCGGTCCAGCAGCAGGTCCCTGATTGGAGGTAGCAGGATCCCTTCCCGCAGTGGAAGCCCCATTTCCATTACCATTACCTAGTTCAACTATTAGGGCAATTCTCTAGGCAACTAATGCCTCATTCATTCTAGCCTCCATTCTGGCTTCCAGCTGTTCCATGAGATTTTGGATGTCAGCTAGTGATGCCATTTGGATTGCAAGTGAAGTTGGTGAAACTAGTGAAGCTGGTGAGGTTGGTGATAGCACTGTAGGTGTGACTGGAACTTGGATAGGCACTCGAACGGTGGGTACCTATAAGGATAAGGGTAACTGGATTAAGGTATAGTGGGTAGTATTCTGTATCAGGGGAGCTGAATGTGAGGTAGATCGACTCCTTTGTCCAATTGTGCATGACTAAAAAGAATATTTTGTGCTCTTTTTAATGTTTTTAATGTTTATGAGATGATATGTCATGAATGCGCACAATATCACGTCATAATTTGTTTTAATGATATGATTCACATCATTGGGTGCATACAGTCCTAAAGGATAGGTTCTATAGGCTATGACACAAATAGAAAATTGGCTTATTAAGGGACCCTTGAACCTTGAGTAAGGATATACCTAACCACATGTGAAACAAAGAGTTTCGCGTGGGTCCAACAGTACGCATACTCATGGGCCACCCCCAAAAGGATTAGGGATGGTTTGCGGTAACAGGGAGGACGCTTTGGCTGTCCGTCGACATAATCAAGGAGACCTGCCGATCAGTGCTACTTGCTATCCAAACTCAGAAGTTTGAATAGAAGAGAAGAAATTCATTTGAAATTCGTTTTTTATGCAATGGAGAAAAAGATTCTCAATCGTGCAAATAAATCAACAAATTTAAATGTTTTCATTAAATTTTACAATTAAGTCCAAATTTCCTTATCAAGTATTCTTAAAGAAAGAACACTTGATTCGTGTTAGGGTACCTGTACAAAGCAAAGCACAACAAAATAATACCCTAAAGAAGGGCAGGTTAGTTGATGCAGCAATTGTAGTCCACTTTATGCAAAATGATTACATAAGTTCCCCAGTGAAGTCGCCAAACTGTGAACCCTCCCCCGAAGGCAAAGTTGTGCTGCTAGAACGAGGTATGCTCACGTGTGTGTTTTATGAAGTCGCCACCTAGTTTATTTTTATAAGGGAAAACTAAGAAAGAACCCTAAATGACTCCAATTGTAATTAACCTAAGTCTAGATTAATTATCCCAAAGTTTAAGGCACAATCTACGAACCCGAGGGTGGATCCCGAGACTATGTCATGCTATTAACTAACCTAAGTGTAAATGCTATGCAAGATAATTTGATGCAATTGGACAAATAAAGTGTTTTGGTGATTTCGACTTGCCGCTCAGGGTTAAATCCCGAACGTGCCTACGTACTCTCGTTTGAATGAGAGATCAAAGCCGACGTAGTTCGATAAAGCCTATTCAAAGGCATTTTGAAGGGGTATGCTTCATGCATGAGTGTGTGTATGCTTCGTGCATTTTTTAGGCATTTTGCCAAAGATTGATTGATCTTCTGTTTTAGGCATTTGTTGCCAAAAGGTGCTTGATTGGGCAATTTATTGCCAAAAATTGATGTTTGGGCTATTTGTTGCCAAAATGATTGATTAAGGCATTTGTGCCAAAAGTGGGGCAATTTGTTGCTGAAAATTGGTTAGGCGATTTGTCGCCAAAATGATTAAGGCATTTGTGCCAAAAAGGGTTTTGTTGGGCAATTTGTCGCTGAAATGATTAAGGCATTCGTGCCAAAAGATGATATGTAATTTAGGCAGTTTATTGCCAAAGAAAAGGTGATTATTTGGGCGATTTGTCGCCAAAAAAGGTGGTTATTTGAATTATAGGCAATTTGTTTGCCAAAAGCGATTGATTAAACCATAGGCAATTTGTTGCCAAAATGTGATTGATTAAACTGTAGGCAATTTGTTGCCAAAAACGTGATTGATTAGGCTTTTAGCCACAATTATTGATTAATTGGACTTTTAGCCGAACTGTTCGAAATAAAGGCAATTGCACCGTAGTTATTAATTAACTAGGCACCTTAGCCAATATGTTCGGAGTTTTAGCATTAATACCATGATTATTGATTAACCGGGCATTTTAGCCTAAACTTAAGGCAATTTATTGCCAAAATGACGATGGTGTGAATGCAGTTTTTAGAGTTTAGAATAGAAGAGAAATATGCACAGAATGCTGAAATTAAATGGGCAGAGTTTCGTTATTACCTGAGTTAATCGGCGGCCGCTTCTTAGCTCAGCTTGAAAATTCCAGATTAAGCTCCTCGTTTGGGGAATATTAATCAAAATTAATTTAATTAAGTGACCAAATATCACAACAGCAGAGCAATAAAAGCCTACACTAAATGCAGAAAAGCAGTAAAAGAACCGCAAGGAGCATAGGAGAGAAGAGAGCGTCCGTCAACACAGACTGAGTGTCTAAAACTGTCGATTCGGGGCTGTATTTATAGGAAAAAACAGGCTGGAGGGGCGGCGCCGCCGCCGTGGACGGTCCACTTGCTAGTTTTTCGTTCCAAAGGCTTTTTCGGGAGTTCCGTACCTCCAAAAAATATTCCAGGACCAGTTCCGCGATCCTCGTAATTTTCCGGACGTTTCAAGTACCATATTGGCATACTTTCGGTGAACTTTCCGAATGGCCTCCGGCCCAGCTGGACTGTTTGCAGTCCGGGAAAACAGGCTTCTTTTAGCCTCAAAATTTGAGTATTCACAGGATATTTCTTATTTATTTTGTTTCTTTTTTTTTTTTTTTTGTATCCTTACTTTTTGCCTTGGAACATATGGTCCCAAGCAGGATCTCATTTTATTTTGTTACAAATTTTGTAATCTCTCACTTACTTTCAGATAATGCAAGAAATGTAAAAATACAAAGGAATCATAACCCCCTTATATCTCCCTTTTCTTTTGGGTATAAATTAGCTATAAGTGATTGCATTATATTATTCAAAATGAATTTGAGGTCCAGTCTCAAGACCAAGGTCAAACGTCCATATCGAAAATTAGCTCTTATTAATGCATGGCTGAAAAGAAAAATATTACGTGATGCATGAATGTCACAACATATGTACAGTTTATAACACATAGGGGAACGGGAGTTGGGAAATGCATGCCTTCCAACCTTATTTCTCCCACACACGGATTCCGTTGGTATAAATTTCGACATCTGTTTCCTAGGAATTGGTCTAATCTCGACAACCAACAGGGGGTTTTGAGATTGACGATATAAACTCTCGGAAATGAATGCGGCATAATAACAGCAAACAAAATCAGGTGTTCCTTAGGGGAAGTAACTAAGGTTTTTTTTACTACATGCATGGGCTTTAGTCCATTAGGCTTACAAAAGTCTGGGTTCCGCAAACAGGATTCAGGCTTTTTTATGGGCCTACTCCTTTTGACGCACCTTTAAGGTACTAGGCTTGCGGTTGGTAGTTTTGCTAATTCTCGGATGGATGTGCCTAAAACGCGAGGTTTAGGCTGGATCCACCGTCAAAGTTAACAAAAGTACCGAAAGGTAATATGGGTAGAAAGTTGTGAGAAGAGAGAAATGCGGTATGAATGCAAGATCCTAGAAAGATAAAGGAAAGCAAATAAACACATACGAACGATTAAAGAATTTTCCAACGGCTTTCTAGTCAATTTTATTTAGAAAAATATAGGCTTTAGAGTCAATTCCTAATTGCAACCACTTAGTTATTAAAAATAACCGGGGATTAGTGGATGCAGATCCCCAGTGAAGTCGCTAATCTGTTTTCGCACCGCCCCCGAGCGACCCGAAAATACTCGATTTATTTTAATTTATTTGTTGGAAAAGGTAATCTTTATTAAATGGTGACAAAACCTTTTAGGAACGCGATGACGATAAATCGGTCTTACAAAACATTTTGAGTCGCCACCCATTTTTTCGGCAATGGGACCGTTTCTAATTAAAAAGTGACTTCAATTTAAACCCAATTTTATTTGAGGCCAATTATTTTAAAAGACTGGTCAGGCGCACCAAGTGCGATTCTGGATAAGGGAATTGGGTACGTCGGCCTGTTGGAAGCCGACGCCGGGAAAACCGGCCTCTTTTAACCTACAATTTCTACTTTATTTTAATTTAGAAAAGCCAATTTATTTACATAAACCCAACCCGAATAAATCGAACCGAGTTCCTTTGTGGAAAATTATTTAATCGTCCTAAATAAATTCATTCATAATCATTCAAACCACATCAACCATTCAACCCATAGCAATTAAGTTAAAATAATCAAAAGACCCGCTCTTGCCTTATGGTTAAAGGCGGGCCACAAACCGAATCTAAAATACATTCTACCGAATTTAAATTCAATAAACCCTAACAACCCAAAATCATACATGATAATAAATTAACCTACTTGATTTGATTAAACCATAATCTGCCCATTATTGGTTGTTTCTTGAATTATAAAAAGAAATTGAACATTTATTTAATTACACAAAATAAAATAAAAAAAATGAAATTATTCTGGAACCCTAGAACAGTCGCGTCACGCAGCTGTTCTATGGAAAAACAGTTGCGTGACAGATCTCATAGCTGCATGATGCAGCTGTTCGTGACTTTGTCAAAACTTTCAGATTAGTCCGTCATTTATTTAAAATACAATATTAAATAAAAAGATATAAACGAAATAAAATTATGAGCACGAACAGTTCCGTCACGCAGCTAGTCGGGGTAATGTCAACCTCTTTTGGACATGAACAGTTCCGTTACACAGCTTGTAGCTGCGTGACGCAACTGCTCTGGTCCGTAACTACCTTTTTTTACGTTTTCTTTTTATCAAAACTTGCTTTAATATACCTCAGAAACACTCAATAATAGGCAGAATGCTATTTAATCAATATCAAACTATCCAAATATCAACAAAATAAATATTTAACAAATTAATGACTAAGAAAATACCAAGAAGAGTTTAGATGATTACCTAACCCTCAGATTTGAGGATTGCACACGATTTGAACGTCTTGGGAAGAAAGTTTCAAGATCCCAGAAGTCCTTTTTACCAAGTTTTAACAAAAAATCTCTTTTTCTTTTCTTTTCTCTCTTTTTCTCTTTTTTGTGTAATTTTTGTTTTTTAATCTATTTAATCTCTAAGGCCGTTTTTCTTCAAGATAACTCAATGGAGTTCTTGTAGAAAACCTAGCCGCAGTTGTTTACTATGCTCTCTCAAGAATTGTTTCCAGTTTTCTCCAAAAAGGTCCCTTTTAAAAGATAAAAACGTAGTATTTATATGGGTAGGGCAACAGAACATAGCTGCGTCACGCAACTAACAGTTGCGTGACGGACCCGAGAGCTGCGTGACGCAACTCACTTTTTGGACCGTTGCCACGTATCCAAACAAAAAGCAGAAACCGTTATATGGTTTTTCAAGGTGACGTCATCCTGGTTAGAGTTGCGTGACGCAACTATTAGTGCCGTCACGCACCTTATATATAGCTGCATGACGCAACCCTAGCGCAGATCAGACTTCCTTGAATTGGTTTAAATGGATTATTAGTTTAAAGACTTTTGGTTGACCCTGATTCCTTATTCCGCGTCCTTGTATCCTCATCGGGTTAGGTGGGGGCATAAAAACACGCGTCAACAGTGATTCACTTTCTTTTTCATCTACGATGCTTGGATTATTAATGTCATTTTTGTCTTTAATATGCAAAGTCATTATAATCCATGGGAAGTTTACAAGACTTAAGAACATAAAAAGCAACCTCCTCTTGACCTACCCTCAAGGTTAATTCTTCATACACATCAATCAATGCTCTTGCAATTGCAGGAACGGGCCTTCCAAGGATTAAGGATCCTTCTTTCTCTTCATCAATGTCACGAATAACAAAATCAACAGGAAAGATAAATTTACCTACCTTGACAAGCACATCTTCTACAATTACTCTTGGATATCTGATTGATCGATCTGCCAACTGTAGAGACATCCTTGTTGGTTTTAGCTCTCCCATCCCTAGCATCTTAAAAACTTCATAAGACATAAGATTAATGCTAGCACCTAAATCTGCTGATGCTTTTTCAAAATCAAGATTTCCAATATTACAAGGGATAGAAAAACTTCCTCGATCTTTTACTTTTGGAGGTACTTTATTTTGAATAATTGCACTACACTCCTCTGTCAACATTACCATTCCTTGATCATCAATCTTCCTTTTCTTGCTCAGGATTTCTTTTAGGAATTTTGCATAGCTGGCCATTTGAGCAAGAGCTTCAGCAAAAGGTATGTTGATTTGAAGTTTTTTGAAGACATCAAGAAATTTGATGAAACTTTTGTCATCTTGTGTTTTCTTTAACCTTTGAGGGAAAAGGGACACTTGGAACATAAGGTTTTACTTCCTCTTTCTCTTCTAGATCAATGATGGGAATGCTTTTTTGCTCTTCCTTCTTCTTCTCTGTCCTGGTTGGTTCCTCCAACTGTTTGCCACTCCTCAAGGTGATAGCTTGTACCTATTGTTTAGGATTTTTTTTCAGTATTACTAGGTAACATACCTTGGGGTCGGGAGGCCATCATGTTTGCAAACTACCCTAGTTGAATCTCCAGGTTCCTTATCGCAGCTTGTTGGATTTTGTTGTTTTCTCGAGTTTCATTCATGAAGTCCGTGTGCGATTTAGACAGGGCGGTAAGGAGATCATCATGAGACTTTTTCTCTTGAGGTAGAAAACCTGGTGGTGCATTCAAGGCGTTGTTTGGATTCCCATATGAAAGATTAGGGTGATTCCTCAACCTGTTATCATAAGAGTTAGAGTACGGGTAATTCTTCCTTCCTTGATTCATCACATAGTTCACTTGCTCCAAAGTTTGTGGATTTAAAGAATCTAACATGCATTCCCTAAGCCCATGTTGTCCATTACACCTATCACAAGCTTGCAAAATAGAATTCACCAAGCAGTCAATAAGTCCAACTTCCTTACCATATTGTCTAGCTTGGCATTGAGTGCGGTGATGGCATCAATCTCATAAACTCCTGCAGTTTTCTTCCTTTTAGAGTTGCTTTGATAATGGCTATTGCCTGCTATCTCCTCTATCAAGTCATATGCCTCGTTAATTTATTTTCTTTCAAAAGATCCACCTGTAGCTACATCTAGAGTAATTTTAATGCTAGGAGATAATGCATTTTAAAAAGTTTGTACCTATAATCACTTAGGCAAGCTGTGATGTGGGTACTTTCTCAATAAGTCCTTGAATCTCTCCCAAGCTTCATACAAACTCTCTTGATCATGGTGGACAAAGGTCATTATCTCGTTTCACAGTTTTGTGGTTTTTGAAGATGGAAAGAATTTTGCTAAAAAATTTTGGGCTAATTCTCCCATGTTGTAAAACTTCCAACAGGGCATGATTGCAACTAGGATCGCGCTTTGTCCCTAAGAGTGAAAGGAAAGAGTCTTAATTTTATGGCATCCTCGGAAACTCTATTTTGTTTGAAGGTATCACAAATCTCTAAGAAATTTGTGATATGGGCATTAGGATCTTCACTAGGTAAACCTCCATATTGAATTGAGGTGGAAAGCATTTGGATAATTGTAGTTTTAATTTCAAAATTGTTAGCTTACACCCTAGGTCAATTGATACTCGAGGTTGTTCCAGTCAGAGAAGGTGTTGTGTAATCTCGCCAGGTACGAACATGAGGTTGAGGTCTGTCCTGAGGGTTAACTTCATCGTCCATGTTTGCTTGCTGTTCTGGTTTGTTCTCACATGCTCTTCTAGCAGCGTTGTTCCTATGACAAATCTTTTCGATTTTTGGATCAAAGATCAAGGGCTCAGTTTTACCTGATCTTCTTTGCATAAACACCTGAAATACTCTTCCAGAAAAATTAAATTAAATAATCAATAAACAAAAACAAATGTCTCAATTAATAATAGGGTAATTGGTATTGATATTGGTAATGTCAATCCCCAGCAATGACACCAAAAACTTGACAGGGATTTTCGCAAGTGTACGAAATCACAACAAGCAATATAGAATAAGAAAAGTATCGTCTCCACAGGGATTGTATACTAAGTACAAAAATTATGTTAACCTACTATTATTTAAACTGCTATTTAGGGAAATTATTTTAAGAAACTAACTTTAGTAAATGAAAGAGAATAAGAAGAAAGCAAGGCAATTTTTGATTAAAAGAATCAAGGATTAAAAGCTACTAGGGATTTTGACTTCACTTAATTCTTTTAAATTTATTTTATTAGTTCATTAATCAATTTTAATTGTTCAAATAGGGGAAACAACCCTAAAATCACTAACAAGCTCTCCTAATGTATTGATAGCTATTTTAACCCAGTCTAATTACCTATCTTCCAATAGTGCAATTAAACATGAATTAAATCATTAAGTTTTATGGTTTGTTTTGTGAATTCATAACCTAAGGTCATTAACTTATGAAAGCCCCCCATGAGTCAAACCATATAGCTTCCGCATCAAGTTATTATTTTCATGTAATTTATTACATTTTTCATATCAAAAATCCTTCTCCCGATTGTAACAGACTGATTTTCTTTTAGTGTCGGTAATAGTGATTTACCAGTCTGTGTGAACCCCTCCCCCAAAACATCATAGCATATAAATGAATGCATGTGACTAAGGGCAG
Organism: Jatropha curcas; assembly: GCF_041381405.1. Lineage (NCBI taxonomy): Eukaryota > Viridiplantae > Streptophyta > Magnoliopsida > Malpighiales > Euphorbiaceae > Jatropha > Jatropha curcas. The sequence continues at coordinate 17,448,455 of NC_143151.1, read as the reverse complement.
AAATGCACGTGAATATATGAGTCGCCACCTTGTTTAATTATTTTAGGGTAAACTAGGAAAAATCCCTAAGTGACTCCAATTTTAATTAACCTAAATGCTAGATTAATTAACCCAATGTTAAGGCATGGTCTACGAACCCGAGGTGGATCCCGAGACTATGTCATGCTGATGAACTAACCAAAACAATGAATGCTTTGCAGGGTAAATGATGTAATTGGACCAATGAAAATGTTTATGTGATTTCGACTTGCCGCTCGGGGTTAAATCCCAAACGTGCCTACGTACTTCTGTTTGAATGGAAGATCAAAGTCAACGTAGTTCGATAGACCTTCTTTGAAGGGCTTTGAATGGGTATGCTTTATGCATGAGTGTGTGTATGCTTTGTGCATTTTGTTTAGGCATTTTGCCAAAGTTTGATTGATTTTTTTGGGCATTTGATGCCAAAAATGTTGATTTTAATGGCTTTTAGCCAAAAAGATTGATTTAGGCAATTGTTGCCAAAAATTGATGTGATTTAGGCAATTTATTGCCAAAAATTGGTTAGGCGATTTATCGCCAAAGTGATTAAGGCATTTGTGCCAAAAGTTGGTATGGGAAGGCGTTTAGCCAAAAGATTTAGGCAATTTTTGCCAAAAGTGATTATTCGGGCGTTTGTCGCCAAAATGACTGATTTAAGGCTTTTAGCCAAAATGAATTGATTTAGGCAATTTATTGCCTAAAAATTGATTGATTGGGCGTTTGTCGCCAAAATGATTGATTTAAGGCTTTTAGCCAAAATGAATTGATTTAGGCAATTTATTGCCTAAAAATTGATTGATTGGGCGTTTGTCGCCAAAATTGATTGACTTAAGGCAATTTATTTGCCAAAAGCAATTGTTTGAAGGCTTTTAGCCAAAAATTGTGATTTAAGCGATTTGTCGCTAAAAAGTGGTTAATCTAACTTATAGGCTATTTGTTTGCCAAAAATTGATTGAACCGTGGGCAATTTGTTGCCAAAATGTGGTTGATTTAATTGTAGGCAATTTGTTGCCAAAACATGATTGATTAAGGCTTTTTTAGCCACAATTATTGATTAATTGGACTTAAGCCAGATTTGTTCGAAATAAGGGCGATTATACCATAGCTATTAATTAATTAGGTATTTTAAGCCAATATTGTCGAATTTAGGCTTTAATACCACGATTATTTATTAACCGGGCATTTAGCCGAAACTTATTTATTTGAGGCAGTTCATTTGCCTAAAGATGTCATGAATGCATTTATGCAGTTATAGAATTATTAGGAGTAGAAGAGAAGAATGTATGAAATGCTAAAATTAAATAGGCAGAGTTTAGTTCATGTACCTGATTTAATCGGCGGCCACTTCTTAACTCCAGGTTAAGCTCCTCGTTAAGGGAATATTAATTAATTTTAATTTTAATGACTAAATAACAAAGTAAGAAATAATGAAGCTAAATAAAAAAATGCAGAAAAGCAGTAAAGAATCGCAAGGAGCGTAAGGGAGAAGGAGCGTCCGTCAACACAAACTGAGTGTGGAAAACAGAAGGCCCGGGGCTGCTTTTATAGGCAAAAACGGACTGTTTCGGCGGCCCGCTCCGGCGGCCCTCTCCGGCGGCCGGGCCGCCGGACCTCGGTGGCTGGGCCGGCGGTTCTGCTGATTTTTTCGCTCCGGAGGATTTTCCGGGAGTTCCGGACCTCCAAAAAATATTCCGGGACCAGTTCCGTGATCCTCGCGACGTCCCGGACGTTTTAAGTACCACATTGGCATACTTTCGGTGAACTTCCAAAATGGCCTCCGGTTCAGCCGGACTGTCTGCAGTCCGAGAAAAACAGGCTTTGTGAGCCTAAAAAAAAATGGGTATTCATAGGCGACTACAGCCGCTGTCACCGGCGATAGCAGCTACCGCCGCCTTTAAGGGCGGCCGGGAAAACTGGTTTTTTGAGCCTCAAAATTTTAGTATTCACAGTCTGTGAATAGTACCATCGGTCCGGGACTTGGTATTATTTTAGTCCGGAAAAATTACTATGCCTATGTAATATTTTATTTACTATATTTGGAGCATGTTTGCAAGATTTAGGCGAGTAGAAAGTATGTCATGAATATTAATGGAGAGTTTATGTATTAAATAAATAATATTTCTAATGTGGTATGTTAAGAAATAAATGAGGAATTATTTTAGTGGAGTTAATTTAATTAATTGGTGGAGTTAAATAATAAGTAGAAGAGAATTATTTGAGGAATATTTAGAGCCATTAGATGAGATTACTTAGGACTTGATTTTAGCCACACATTTGGCATGAAATTAGGAAGTCAAATTTGACTTTGTCACCTTAAAGTTATCACCACAATACTTTTTCCTTCTTCTCTTTTCCTTCTCCTCGCCTTTTTCCTCTTCTTTCTCTTCTTTCATTTTCTTCATTTTCTTACCTCCAAATTTCCACCAAGCTACCTAATTAAACCATGAAATAGTACTTAATCCTTAAGAATTAAGTAGTAGAAGTTGAGATTGGTGATTAAAAGCAAAGAGAAGTGAAGTTACCATTGAAGCAAGTAAGTTGTGGTTTTTGAGTTTTGTGAATTAATAAGTACAATTCATGGTTTAGACATGTTATTGATGCATTAAATCATGCTCCAACTATTTCTTTTGTCAAGTTTTGCTTTTAATGTTGATTTCTCATACTTTGAAGAGGTTGGAGAACCATCCTCAAAGGGTAAAGAGAAAGCCAAGGAGTAAGGCTTTCCAAGCTTATTCAAGCTTGTTAATAAGGTTAGTGCAATCATATTCTCTTTTCCTTTCACTTGTTTAAGTTGTTTTTACATGGTTAGGTTTTTGAATATGGGAACTTTGTATGTTTTGGTTAAATTGATGAATTTTAATGTTAGATAAGTTCTGAAGTGGGATTGGAACTCATTTTCGACCCCTTTATACTTCCCATCTGTTTCTGACTTCTTCATGAAAGTTGTAGCTATATTTCTCATATTTCCAAAACATATTCTTATGTCCAATTCCAATACTTTTAGCTCAACTTATGATTTAAATACCAAAACTGGTTCTGTTATGGTGTCTTACCTGTATATCCGAAATGATTATCCATTTTGACCACTCAAATGGCAAAATAATGTCTTATGTTCTTCATAAAAATTGTATCTCTACTTCTTATCTTTCCAACCCATCCTCTTGTGTCCAATTTGGAGATACATAGCTCAACTTATGGCTGAAACACCCAAACTGACTCTGTTGTGTCGCGCCACATGCATTACTAAATTGAGTGCCCATTTTGACCACTATAATGACAAGATTAGGTTCTGAGTTCTTCATAAAAGTTGTTTCCCTATGTCTTGAGACTTCTCTCGTTCTAGATTGGTTTAATTTGAGTGTTTGGTTAAGTAGGAATTCAATAAACATTGGACTTGGTTCTGCTGAACCATGTCTGATCTGTTGGTCTGTGTTCCTAGCTTTTGTTTGCTATCTTACCGATTGATCTGGGCTATGGTCCCTTATTAACATTTGTACAATTTTGTCTTAGATTTCTAATGAATCTAATTTGATTCAATTTGGAGGCCCATAACGCAAGTTATATTTTAAAAACCCAGCAAAGGTCAAGTTTATGAAAATGCTGAAAAGTACTTGATTTATGTACTTTGATACTATATTAAGTATATATATCTGTAGTGTTTTGAGTAAGAATTTTGAAATGATGGGTATTAAGAAATGAAGAGTTTTTGATTAACAATTATTACTTTTAGAATGATTTTGATTTGGGCTCTACTATGCATGATTGAAATGTGGTATGATGAGATTGACTTTGTTATGTGAAGCTATGATCATATGCTAGGGTTATCAGCCCTTATAAATAGGCGGACGCGCTTATTTGTGTGATGGGGGTGGTGCTTTCATAGGCCACGATTGTGTGATAGGGGTGGCGCTAATATAGGCCACGATCGAATCTGCTTATGTTCATTCTGCATGAGTATGAGCCTTAACTAAAGAATGAAATTTATTTTTGCTATAAAAGAATGAAGACAGATTTGTATTTGTTGACGCGTGTCTTTATGCCCCTACCTAACCCAGTGATGATACGAGGACGCAGAATGAAGGGTCACGGCTGTCCGGAAGTCTTTTAATCCAATGATTTAATTTAGACCAATTTAAGGGTGTCTGATTTGCATTAGAGTTGCGTCACGCAGCTATTAGGTGTGTGACGGCACTAACAGTTGCGTCACGCAACTCCAATCAAGATGACGTCACCATGAATGCCGACATAACTGTTTTTCATTCTGTTTGATTATGTGGCAACGGTCCAGAAAGTGAGCTGTGTCATGCAGCTATCGGGTCCGTCACGCAGCAGTCAGTTGCGTGACGCAGCTATCCCCTGTTGCCCTACTGCTATAAATACATCGTGTTATCTCTTAAACGGGACAAGAATTTTAGGGCGTAAAAACACATACTTGCGGCTAGGTTTTTCTGCAAAAACTCTTCTGAGTTCCCTTGAAGGAAAACAACCATTAGAGATTAATTAAGTTAAAAGGAAAATCGTAAAAAAGGGAAGAGAAAATAAGAGAGAAAGAGGTGAGTGTTAAATCCTTGTAGACAAAGGCCTCTGGAATCCCTGAACCTTCATTCTCTAAGGCGTTCAAGCTGTTAACAATCCTCAGTCTGAGGGTTAGGTAATTCGCTAAAACTTTTCTTGATATTTTTAGTTGTTTATTCATTGTTATTTATTTTATTGGTGCTTTAGTAGTGTAATCTTAGTTAAACGGTATTCTGCTCACTCTTGGATGTTTTAGATTGTATTAAAGCATGTTTAAATAAAAGAAAAACGTAAAAAGGGTTGTTTGAAAAGTAAATACGGACCAGAGCAGTTGCGTCACTGTGAATACTCAAATTTTGAGGCTCAAAGAGCCAGTTTTCCCGGACTGCAAACAGTTCGGCCGGACCAGAGGCCATTTTGGAAATTTACCGGAGGTATGCCAATATGGTACTTAAAACGTCCGGGACGTCGCGAGGATCGCGGAACTGGTCCCGAAATATTTTTTGGAGGTCCGAAACTAAAGCCTCCGGAACGTAAAACTAGAAAGTGCGCCGGCCGCTGCGGCGGCGGCAGCCCCCCCTCACCGGCGGCGGCGGCGGCCGCCCTGTAACACCCGCCGCCCAATCCTGAAAGACCCAACGGTGGATGCCACATTCGGTGCCGGAGACACCGTCCTAACATAATATATAAATCATAAAATTAGATTATGAATTAGAAGTAATTAAGTATTGACAAGTTTAGCGAGTAATTTTTTTTTCAATTTGTTTTTTGAAATATATATATATAACTTATAAAAACAATTTAGGAAAAATCCTACAGCAAAACTGCAAGAGTTTCCCTTTAAAAACCGAGCTCGCCAAATATGTGAATACAAAACACTCCCAATTTTAAACTCTAAACCCCCAGCAAACTCCAGTAATCACCATAGCAACACAACAACACTTCTATACCTTCATAACTATAGAAATCCTCAATAGCATTTTAATGATCATCAATTAAATGCATTCATTATATATATATATCAAGTCCTTATGTTCGTAATCATACCAACTATCTTAAACATATTTTATATCCAAACATTAAATAAAATCTCATGCTTATCTCCAAATATATACACCAAAATAATTTATTATTACATGCTTAAGTTATAATTCAAATAACATAATATTCGAAAATGTAATAATTATATATGCCATGATTCTTAAGTACATCAAACTAATTCTACCACTACTAAAATAGTCGCTTCTGGTCTGAAGCTACTCTTCTGATCTTCAAGTAGCAACCACGAACTTCAACCTGCGCGTGATAAAAATCAACGCGCTGAGTATAAAACTCAGTGGTGCTCATAAATGACAAACTTACCAATGTTGCACTGGCAACACACTTAAAATATAAATTTTCATCAAAAGAGCATACATTTACATTTATAGCAAAAGAAATATCAAATAAACTTCTAATGAATAACATATATAATTTAATTTTTTTATACCATAAATCCTTTACTTAAACATTTATTATATCAATACATATACTATTTATTTTTAAAACCATGTACCGAAATATTATGCTTTGAAAATTCATTTGATAACATAATCATAAATTTCCAAACTAAGGTTTGCTGAAATAATATACTCTCATTCATTCAAGTGCCTTAAAAATATTCTCCAAGGGCTCGCATACACTTAGGAGAAAGAGAAGCAGATAGGTTTTCATAACTTATTCATAATGGCCTTAGGTCGCCAACCTTTTCATAACATATAGAGCGCGTCCGCCCTAACATAAGACACCCACGTGCCTAGCATATGATCATAGCTTCTTATCATAATGGCATCAGATGCCGAGCATGCTCATCATACATAAATTCAAATCACGCATCAAATTCACACCAAGTATATTAGAGCCCAAAATCCTTGTTTTAATTCTTAATTCATAACACTTCTCATAAAACTTGTCTTATTCTTTAGTCTTCTTAAATTCATAATGTAAGCTTACTTTAGAACTTAACTCATAAAAATTTCATACTTATACGTAATTACTTAATAAAGGAAATTTCTCATAAATTCCTTTTCTTTTAAAACTTTCTTAAAATCATAATAAAATTTATCATAAGAAATTTCTTATCATATAAAATCATACTTTCCTTATTCAAAATTCAAAGCACCTACACCTTAAATACCCATTTTTTTTAAAACTCTAAACATATGAAAGTTATCAAAATATTCATACATATTTCACATATATAAAACAATTAAGTAAACATTATTACCCTAAGGTGGTTTGACCTCTTAATGAAAACCAAGGGGAGGAATTTCCTTCTCCAATCAAGCATGCTAACATAACTCTTATGCACCAAAGTATTCATTTCAACCCTCATCATGCATTATCTAAGCCAATTCCACACTCTTTCCCGAAATTTCCAACCCATTTATATCCATTTAAACATATCCATAATAACACTAGTCAAACTTGTCTTAGTTTTATCAAATAAATCCTAAAATATACAAATAATCAAGAGAACTTCATCACACATGCTTCATACATACCCTTATCCAAATAAACCTATGATTTAAGACATAGGAAATTTCCAGCATTAAAATAACCTTGACCTTTGCAGGGTTTTTAAGACATAACATGAATTATAGGTCTCCAAATGGAACGAAATCAGATTCATTAGAAAGCTAAGACAAAATTCTACAAATGTTATGAAGGGATCACAGCCCAGATCAATCTGCAAGGTATCAAACAAAAGCTAGGAACACAGACCAACAGTCCAGACCTGATTCAGCAGAACCAAGTCCAATGTTTATTGAATTACTCCTTAACCAAACACTCAAATTAATTCAATCCAAAACCAGAGAAGTCTCAAGACACAGGGCAACAACTCTCATGAAGAACTCAGAACACAATCTTGCCATTATAGTGGTCAAAATGGGCAATCAAGTCAGTGATGCATGTAGCCCGTCATAACAGAGTCAGTTTAGGTGTTTTAGCCATAAGTTGAGCTATATATATCCAAATTGGACACAAGAGGATGGGTTGGAAATCTAAGAAGCAGACCTACAACTTTCATGAAGGACTCAGACACCAATGGAAACTAGAAAGAATCGAAAAATGGTCCTTAATCTCACTCAATAACCCGTTTTTCCCAACTTCAGTTTTCTTCAACCATGAAAAGAACATGAACAACAAAGGTACAAGGTAGCAATGTCTACCACATAATAAGTACTCATCAAACATCACCCAAGAGCATATTATTGCAACCAAAATTCAACAAATCAATCATTTCATACAAAATCCCAAAATATACACATGATTGTATAAAGGCACAAAATCAAAAATTTGAGTAAGGTAAGTGTGTTTATGAACACTAACCTTAAAAATAAGCTTTAGCAAGCTTAAATGAAAGCTTTCTAAGCCCTAACTTGCCTTAACTCCATGGTAGAGGTTTCTCCAACCTTTGGCTCAAGTAGAGAATCTCCAAATTTCTTGAAATAATTCACCAAAAATCACTTCTCAAGCTTTAATCTCTAGGATTAATAACTTAAATCAAGTTGGGTGGAAAAGATTTGGTGGATTTAGTGAGTAGGAAGTGAAGAAAAACAAAGAGAAGAAGAAGAGAGGAAGTTGGCGTTGGAAATGGAGGAGAAGAAGAAGAGAAAGTGTTGCTCAATAATTGAGGAGTTGACATATAAAGCAACTAAAGGGTATTTTGGTCTTTTCCCCAAATTGGAGGGTGTCTTGGTCTTTGCTCCAAATATTCTCCAATTAAATTCCTTCAAAATATTATTTATCTCCACAAAATTCTCTAATTTATTCCATAAAAATAATTTCTCAAATTTCCTCCATAAAAATAATTGCTTAAATTTTCTTACTTAATATAACACCATAATTCACTATTCACTAATTATCTAAATTCTCCAAAAATATTCCTTACTTACTTTCTATCCATAAAAACCATGCATACATGCTCCAAAAATGTTAAATAAAATATAAAACATAAATAGTAATTTTTCCGGACCAAAATAATACTTATTCCCGGGCTGATGGTACTATTCACAGACCGGTAAAACTATTCACAGACCGGTAAAACTATTATTTTAGACACAGAAAAATCAGGGCGTTACACGCCCTCACCGGCGGCGGCAGCCGCCGGCGACAGCGGCTGCGGCCGCCCTCACCGGCTGCGGCCGCGGGACCCGGCGGCCCAGGCCGCCGAGCTCCGGCGACCCGAGCCGCCGAAACAGTCTGTTTGGCCTATGAATACAGCCCCGGTGTGACCTTCCAACGCACTCAGTCTGTGTTGACGGACGCTCCTTCTCCCCTACGTTCCTTGCGATTCTTTACTGCTTTTCTGCATTTTAATTTAGCTTTATTGCTTTCTTGCTTTGCTATTTGGTCATTAAGATTAAATTAATTAATATTCCCTTAACGAGGAGCTTAACCTGGAGTTAAGAAGTGGCCGTCGATTAAATCAGGTACATGAACTAAACTCTGCCTATTTAATTTTAGCACTTCATGCATGTTTCTCTTCTACTCCTCCTAATTCTACAACTGCATAAATGCATTCACGTCATCATTAGGCAAATAAATTGCCTCAATTAATTAAGCTCAGGCTAACATGCCCGGTTAATCAATAATCATGGTATTAAAGCCTAAAATCCGACAATATTGGCAAAAAAAAAGCCTAGTTAATCAATAACTACGGTTTAATTGTCTTTATTTCGAACAAATCTGGCTTTAGTCCAATTAATCAATAATTGTGGCTAAATAGCCTTAATTAATCACGTTCTTTTGGCAATAAAATTGCCTACATTGCAGTTCAATTAATTACTTTTGGCAAACAAATTGCCTATAAGTAAGATTAATTATTCTTTTAGCGACAAATCGCTTAAATTGAATTTTTGGCAAAATGCCTTGAATTAATCAATCATTCTGGCGACAATCGCCTAAAAAATCACTTTTGGCAAATCAATTGCCTAAATCAACTCATTTTGGCTAAACGCTCGAATAATCACTTTTGGCAAACAAATTGCCTAAATCTTTTGGCTAAACGCCTTCCAATACCAACTTTTGGCACAAATGCCTTAATCACTTTGGCGACAAATCGCCTAACCAATTTTTGGCAATAAATTTTCTAAATCACATCAATTTTTGGCAACAATTGCCTAAATCAATCTTTTTGGCTAAAAGCCATTAAAATCAACATTTTTGGCATCAAATGCCTAAAAATCAATCAAGTCTTTGGCAAAATGCCTAAACTAAATGCACAAAGCATACACACACTCATGCATAAAGCATACCCATTCAAAGCCCTCTAAAAGAGGCCCATCGAACTACGTTGACTTTGATCTTCCATTCAAACGGAAGTACGTAGGTACGTTAGGGATTTAACCCCGAGCGGCAAGTCGAAATCACATAAACATTTTTATTGGTCCAATTGCATCTTTTACCCTGCAAAGCATTCATTGTTTAGGTTAGTTCATCAGCATGACATAGTCTCGGGATCCACCTCGGGTTCGTAGACCATGCCTTAACTTTGGGGTTAATTAATCTAGCATTTAGGTTAATTAAAATTGGAGTCACTTAGGGTTTTTTCCTAGTTTACCCTAAAATAATTAAACAAGGTGGTGACTCATACATTCACGTGCATTTCTGCCCTTAGTCACATGCATCCATATGCTATGCCTATGATGTTTGGGGAGGGGTTCACAGTCACGCAGCCAGTAGTTCCGTCATGGACCTGGCAGTTGTGTGACGGAACTGTTCATGTCCAAAACACAGTTGCTTTACCCAGATTAGTTGCGTCCCGCAGCTATTAGATCCGTAACGGATCTAAGGGTTGCGTGACAGAGCTGTTCATACTCATAATTTTATTTTCTGTTTAATATTATATTTTTAATTATGGATTTGAAATAAACGGTTGACGAATCTAGAAGTTTTCCAAATTATGAACAGTTGCGCCACGCAGCTATTGGATCCGTCACGCAACTGTTCTTCCATAGAACAGCTGCGTGACGCAACTGTTCTAGGGTTCCAGAAGCAATTTTTGTTCATTTAAAAACTTAACGAATTTTGTACAAAAAATAAAATTTAATTCTTGAAATAAATCTAAGATAATCAATTGTGGGCAGATTGCAATTTAGCTAAGTTTAGAACATTAAAGGATAATTATGCATGATTTTGGGTTTTTGGCTTTTGGGTTTAATATTTTTAGGGTAGAGTGTATTCTTTAGGTTCGGTTTGTGGCCCGCCTTTAACCATAAGGCAAGAGCGGGTCTTCTGTTTATTTTGATTTAACTACTTTGGGTTGAATGGTTTGAATGGTCTGAATGATTATAGATGCAATGAATTGTTTTCGCACCGCCCCCGAGCGATCCGGAAAATGCTCTATTTTCTGTTTTGGATTTGGAAAAGAGTGATCTTTTAAAAAGTGGTGACAAAACCTTTTAGGCACGATGCCGATAAATCGGTCTTATAAAACACTTTGAGTCGCCACCCATTTTTACAGTAATGGGACCATTTCCAATTTTAAAAGTGACTTCATTTAAAACCCAATTTTGTTTAAAGCCAATTTAGAGAACTGGTTAGGCGTACCAAGTGCAATTCTGGGTAAGGGAATTGGGTACGTCGGCCCGTTGGAAGCCGACGCTCGGAAAACTGGCCTCTTTTAACCTACAATTTCTAATTTATTTTTATTTAGAAAAGTCAAGTTATTTATACAAACTCAACCCGAATAAATCGAACCGAGTTTCGATGTGGAAAATTATTTAATCGTCCCAAATAAATTCATTCATTGCATTCATCATCATTCAAACCACATCAACAATTCAACCCACAGCAGTTAAGTCAAAATAAACAAAAGACCCGCTCTTGCCTTATGGTTAAAGGCGGGCCACAAACCGAACCTAAAATACATTCTACCCAATTTAAATACAATAAACCCTAAAAACCCGAAATCATGCATAACAATATATTAACATACTAGACTTAATTAAACTGCAATCTGCCCACAATTGGTTATCTCTTGAATCATTAGGAGAATTGAATATTTATTTAATTGTAAAATTATTATTATTATTATTTTTTAAAAAGAACAAAAAAATCTTTTCTGGGACGTTAGAACAGTCGCGTCACGCAGCTGTTCTATGGAAGAACAGTTGCGTGATGGATCTAACGGTTGCGTGACGAAGTTGTTCATGATTTAGGAAAGCTTTCAGATCCATCAATCGTTTATTTCAAATATAGTACTAAACAGAAAATAAAAGTGAAATAAAATCATAAATACGAACAGTTCCGTCACTGTGAACCCTCCCTCGAAGTCAAAATTATGCTAGAACGAGGTATGCTCACCTGTGTGTTTTATGAAGTCGCCACCTAGTTTATTTTTATAAGGGAAAACTAAGAAAGAACCCTAAATGACTCCAATTTTAATTAACCTAAGTCTAGGTTAATTATCCCAAAGTTTAAGGCACAATCTACGAACCCGAGGTGGATCCCGAGACTATGTCATGCTGATTAACTAACCTAAATGTAAATGCTTTGCAAGGTAATATGATGCAATTGGACCAGTAAAGTGTTTTGGTGTTTTCGACTTGCCGCTCGGGGTTAAATCCCGAACGTGCCTACGTACTCTCGTTTGAATGAGAGATCAAAGCCGACGTAGTTCGATAGAGCCTATTCAAAGGCATCTTGAAGGGGTATGCTTCATGCATGAGTGTGTGTATGCTTCGTGCATTTTTTTTAGGCATTTTGCCAAAGTTTGATTGATTTTCTATTTTAGGCATTTGTTGCCAAAAAGTGCTTGATTGGGCAATTTATTGCCAAAAATTGATGTTCAGGCTATTTACTGCCAAAATGATTGATTAAGGCATTTGTGCCAAAAGTTGGGCAATTTGTTGCCTAAAATTGGTTAGGCGATTTGTCGCCAAAATGATTAAGGCATTCATGCCAAAAGATGACATGTAATTTAGGCAATTTATTGCCAAAGAAAAGGTGATTATTTGGGCGATTTGTCGCCAAAAGGGTGGTTATTTGAATTATAGGCAATTTGTTGCCAAAAACGTGATTGATTAGGCTTTTAGCCACAATTATTGATTAATTGGACTTTTAGCCGGACTGTTCGAAATAAAGGCAATTGCACCGTAGTTATTAATTAACTAGGCACTTTAGCCAATATGTTCGGAGTTTTAGCATTAATACCACGATTGTTGATTAACCAGGGCATTTTAGCCTAAACTTAAGGCAATTTATTGCCAAAATGACTATGGTGTGAATGCAGTTTTTAGAGTTTAGAGTAGAACAGAAATATGCACAGAATGCTGAAATTAAATGGGCAGAGTTTCGTTATTACCTGAGTTAATCGGCGGCCGCTTCTTAGCTTCAGCTTGAAAATTCCAGATTAAGCTCCTCGTTTGGGGAATATTAATCAAAATTAATTTAATTAAGTGACCAAATATCACAACAGTAGAGTAATAAAAGCCTACACTAAATGCAGAAAAGCAGTAAAAGAACCGCAAGGAGCGTAGGAGAGAAGAGAGCGTCCGTCAACACAGACTGAGTGTGTAAAACAGTTGACTCGGGGCTGTATTTATAGGAAAAACCAGTCTGGAGGGCGGGCGCCGCCACCGGCGGTCGCCGCCGCCTTATTTGCTAGTTTTCCGTTCCAGAGGCTTTTTCGGGAGTTCCGTGCCTCCAAAAAATATTCCGGGACCAGTTCTGCGATCCTCATAATTTTTCGGACGTTTCAAGTACCATATTGGCATACTTTCGGTGAACTTTTCGAATGGCCTTCGGCCTGGCCAAACTGTTTGCAGTCCGGGAAAATAGGCTTTTTGAGCCTCAAAATTTGAGTATTCACAGTTGCCCCCCACCGGCAACCATAAAAATGATTTATCGGAGTCGGTGGTTGTCTGAAAAACAAATTTTGAAGGCGAAAATCGGACGCGTCCAGAAGACCCGCCTTTTGGCTATTTTCCTAGGAAAACAGTCAGTTTCTTCTTCTTCTTTTTTTTTAAAAATGAATCCCTTGTATAACCCCAGCATGCACAATTGGACTAAGAGCCTCTCCAAGGTAGAAAAGATCAATTTGGGGAGGTACGGTCTATCTCCTATTGCTACCCTTAGGGGAGTAGTTATAGACTGGGATTTTTTACAGGCCTGCATCAGATTTTGGGATCCGGAGGCCCACGTTTTTCAATTCGGTGCCATGATGGAGGCAATGTGTCCTCTCTTTGAGGAATTCTGCAAGATTATAGGGTGCGATCCCAATGCCCCTTTGGTTAGACATGAGGTCAAAATTGGGTATATGCGGTCGTTTGAAAGTCTATTCCAGTTCAGCCGGCCTCAAGCTAGGGCCATGGTTGTGGATGACCAGAAGGCAATTCTGCTACCACTGATTGATGAATTTTCAGATACTCGACCAGATGACCCAGACCAAATGAGGCTGAGGATGCGGGCTTTTGTTTTCTGCTTATTGGCGGGTTTCTTGTTTAATAAGGACCCAGGCTTTGGGTTTTAACGACTCTGTCCGATGATTCGTCAGATGGAGGACATGGGCTGGATCGGCGGTATTGTGCTAGCCGAGACTATCCAAAGTCTTGACAAGGCCGCCTTGGGTTTTGACAACTGGACTGTTTCTCCGATCATTCTCCAGGTATTTTCCCTTCTCCTTTTCCTTATTGTCTCTTCTTTCTTTTGGTTTATTCCTTTGTAATAGAAAGGATCTATACTCAGGTTTGGTTAAAGGACCACCTCCGAGTGGTTGCTGCTCCTACTTCCTTGCCTTATAACCCCTCTCAGTATCGTATGCGGAGGATCCTGATCACTCATCCGTCTACTGATGCATGGACCTCATGGCTAATTGAGTTGCGTCCGAATGAGGTGCTGTGGTACATTTCCTGGTATGACATCACCCGCTTCATCCAGGTTAGCTTCTACCACACCCGAGTTTACCTACTAGGCCTTACACATTGCACGTGGTACTGCGCTTCGCGCGTTTTGAGGCAGATGGGGATAGACCAGACTGTTCCGATTGTGGATGGCACTTCGGTGGATTCAGTTATTACTTCGGGTGTTACCCGAGCCATCCTCAAGGCCTGGGTTAGAGATCATCACATGGTTAGGCCCCTACCCAATCCTGCCGGTGTTCATACTTCTGTAGAGTACTGAACCTGGTTCATTGATGCTGTTTGGCCGATTGAGAGACCAAGGAGGACCGCACTGCTGAGTGCACTTGAGGGTTGGGCTCAGGTTGATACTGATGATGCGGACGGGACTGATGAGGAGATTGTGATGGCTCCTCGGACAGGCGAGGTTGGAGAGGGTTCAGCACCTAAAGACGATATTGAGGATGTTGCCCCACGTAGGCGACGGGACACTTAGATTTTTTTGTTTTTGGACTTTAGACTTTATCTGGAATTTTGGCTTTGGATTTTTTCTTTGGATGTATGTTTTTCGAACTTAGACTTTTTTTTTTGTTTTTTTTTTTTGAACTTTATGGACTCTTTTGCTTGATTCTATTGGAATGACATTACAGTTTTGACTTTTGGGCTTTCCAAGCATTTCCCAATTTATTTATTCAAGCTCTAACTTTTGCCTAAGCCGCCCTTTCGGATTTTCAGCTTAGCGAGCTACCCATTTTTGCCTAAGCCGCCCTTTTGGGTTTTTAGCTTAGCAGGCCCCGACTTTTGCCTAAGCCGCCCTTTCGGGTTTTCAACTTAGCGGGTTCTTCTTTTTTTTTCACTTTTTCTCTTTTCTTTCCCCTTTTTTTTTTTTGGCAAAGAAGAATGAATTATGAACTGATTTTTTTTCATTAATGCTTAGACCGCGCCCAAAAGAGGGCTGCCTACATATCTCCAATACATAATTTCTTTTTTCCGAGGAGAATCAGGTCTAATGTAGCTCTTTTTTACATCATGCAATGATATAATTACACATAATATCTTTTTAACTGATCTAAATTACATGGATTCGTGAACTCCAAACCATCTAAATCAGTCAAAATGACGGCTCCGCCGGACAGTATTCTCTTTAGAATGTAGGGCCCAGCCCAATGAGGACGGAACTTCCTACGTGGGTCTATGACTGGTTGTCTAATTTCCTTCAAGACCAAACAACCTTCTTCCAATCTTCGGTCTTTGACCTTCTTATTAAAATGCCGAGCCATTCTCCTCTGGTAAACCTGCGTTCGGTGGATCGCTTGTAATCTTTTCTCATCAATACCTAGGAGTTGGAGGTGGTAATTCTGGACCCAATCTGCTTCGCTGATTTGGCTTTCCCGGATGATTGTTGCCGACTGAACTTCCAGTTCAACAGGCAACACTGCCTCCATACCATATACCAAGGAATACGGAGTTGCTTCGGTGGGCGTTCTGATTGAAGTCCTATATCCCCATAGGGCATTCGGTAACTGTTCATGCCAAGCTTTGTGCTTTTGAACTGTCTTCTACAAAATGACTTTTATAGCCTTATTTGCAGCCTCTACAGCCCCATTTGTTTGTGGACGATAGGGTGAGGACTTATGATGTTGGATTCTCTTTTCTTTCAACAAATCCGAAAATTCACTCTGAAAGTGGGACCCATTATCAGTGATGATCTTGAATGGCGTTCCGTACCAACAAAGGATGTTAGTACGAACAAATTGTGCCGCCTTCTTGGCATTCAAAACCGAATAGGAGGCTGCCTCAATCCACTTCGTGAAATAATCTACAGCAACCAGGATGAATTGATGACCATTGGAAGCCTTTGGGTGGATCGTTCCGATCACATCTATGCCCCAAGTTGCGAAGGGCCAAGGTGAAGCAATGGGATTCAGATTGACCAGAGGCTGTTTTTGCAGCTTAGCAAAAATTTGACACTCATGGCACTTCTGCGCGTGCCTCACGCAATCTGCATTCATAGTTGACCAGTAATAACCCAGGTTCATAATCTTTCGAGCCAGAGCTATCCCGTGCATGTGTGGACCGGACTCCCCGTTGTGTAAGGAATCCATGATGGTTTGAGCTTCCCCTTCGTCTAAGCATCTTAGGTGCAACCCGTTCCAACTTCTTTTATATAGAACTCCCCCAGTAAGGAAATATCCGGATGCTAACTGTCTCAATGTCCGTTGATCAGTCTTCGAGGATCCATCCGGGTAAACCTCGTTCTGAAGGTAATTTTGTACGTCCCAAAACCAGGGCTTGTCATCGACCAAATTCATGACGTGGGCCGGCTGTTTTTGTAGTCGAACTGTCAAAGGTCGAATAATTTGATTCCCTTCTACATTGACGATGGAAGCTAAAGTAGCAAGGGCATCAGCAAACTGGTTCTTGGCTCGGGGCAAGTAATGGAAAGACAGATCCTCGAATTGTTGAGCCAATTCGTCCAAGCGTTGTAGGTAAGGAACCAAACGCTCTTCCTTAATTTTCCACTTTCTTAGAGCTTGGGAGACTATTAAATTGGAATCCCTGAAAACCCTAAGGACTTTTATCTCTTTTTCCAGTGCCGCTTCTAACCCCTTAATGCAAGCTTCATACTCGGCTTCATTGTTGGTGCAGTTGAAATCTAACTTGACTGCGATTGGGACGTATTCTCCACAAGGAGTTTTGAACACGACTCCAATTCCATTTCTGTGATAATTCGAAGCTCCATCGAAATACATCTCCCAAACATCATTTTCCACGTTCAAGAGATCTTCGTCGGGAAACTCCACTTCTTTCATTTCGTATTCCACGGGCAGTTCCGCTAATTGGTCAGCCAAGGCTCCTCCTTTTACTGCCTTCCGTTGTACAAATTTCAAGTCATAGGCTGCGAGCACTGACACCCACTTAGCCATCTTACTGTCAAGAACCGGCCTCTCCATAAGGAATTTCAAGGGGTTCGATTCAGAGATAACATATGTGGTATAGGATGAAAGGTAGTGCTGCAGCTTTGTACAAGCCCAAACTAGAGCCAGACATAACTTCTCTATCCTATTATACTTCAGCTCATAGTCTAGCATCCTTTTGCTAAGGTAATACACGGCATTCTCTACCCTGGTGTCTTTTGCTTGTTGAGCTAGCATTGCACCCATTGCTTCTTCTGTCACCGATAGGTACAGTAGCAAAGGTTTTCCTGGCCGTGGTGGTTGCAAAACTGGCGGAGATAATAGATACTGTTTGACATGATCAAAGGCTTTCTGACAATCTTCATTCCATTTGACGGATACCCCTTTCCTGAGTAATTTGAAGATCGGACCAAAAGTATCGGCCAATTGATTAATGAACCGGCTGATGTACTGTAGCCTTCCCAGGAAACCCCGAACTTCCTTTTCCGTCTTCGGTGCTGGCATTTCCAAAATGGCTTTGGCTTTTGAAGGGTCAATCTCTATGCCTTTCCGGCTGACCATATGCCCCAGAAATACCCCGGATGTAGCTCCAAACAGACATTTTGCCGGGTTGAGCTTTAAATTGTACTTTCGAAGCCTAAAGAAGAACTTCTCAAGTGCTGTGGCATGTTCTTCAGCTGTTTTCGATTTAACAACCATGTCGTCCACATACACCTCAACTTCTTTATGAATCATGTCGTGGAAGATAGTTGTTGCCATTCTTTGATAAGTTGCCCTGGCATTTGTGA
This sequence comes from Jatropha curcas, assembly GCF_041381405.1. NCBI lineage: Eukaryota > Viridiplantae > Streptophyta > Magnoliopsida > Malpighiales > Euphorbiaceae > Jatropha > Jatropha curcas. The sequence continues at coordinate 17,430,332 of NC_143151.1, read as the reverse complement.
GCCCAAAAGGCATGACCCTATAGCAGTAGGTTCCCCACTCTGTGATGAATGCCGTCTTCTCTTTGTCTGGCAAATGCATCATTATCTGATTGTACCCGACAGCGAGATCAGTCAAGGAGACCATCTCGTGTCCAGCCATTCGGTCAACCAGCAAGTCAATATGAGGCAAAGGAAAATCGTCCTTCGGACATGCTTTATTCAGATTCCGGTAGTCGACACACATTCGCACCTTTCCATCCTTCTTAGGAACTGGCACTATGTTTGCTAACCATGTTGGGTAGGCAATAAGCTCTATGAACTTGTTTTCCAATTGCTTAGCTACTTCCTCCTTGATTTTCAAGGACCATTCTGTTTTCAGCCTCCTTAGCTTCTGTTTTACCGGCTTAGCCTCGGGGTACACTAGAATCTTGTGTACTGCTATTGCTGGGTCAATTCCCGTGATGTCACTAGCCTTCCACATGAAGCAATCGGCAAACTCCTTCAAGCATTCAATGATCTGTTCCCTGTCCACACAATCAGATGCAATGTATGTATGTTCATTTTCTTCTTTGCCAATGATTATTTTCTCTTTTTCATTTTTTATTTCATTTATTTCTTTTTCATTATTTTTCCTAGGATATGCTTGGAAAGATTGACACGCAGGGTAACCAATGATCTGTAAGCTTTTATTGATAAGGACGGAATCGTCCTAAAAAATTACATCGAATTTAAAATCTGGATTTTCCAAATCCGATACAGAAGACTCGGAACTGGACTCTGACTCGATTTCAGACTTAGGGTCAGACTCAGACTCAGTATAGGACTTGGCATCAGGTCTAGACTCTAGGTTTGGCTCGGGAAGGGTTTTGTCAGCAGCGCGCTCCTCCTCGGTAAACCAGTTGGTGAGAGGCCCTTTATTCGGCTTGATCAGGCTCAGTAAGTCTTGGTTCCCATCATTACTAGTAATAACTGCAACCTCGTCAAAGAGACTGGGCTGCATGAGATCTTCTATCTCCAGCTCAGTTATTGCCCCTGGTTTGTTGTCCCAGGCATCAGCAAATATTTCCAGCTCGGGCAGCATTTTCTTAGCTGTCGGGAAGTAGAATGGTTCCTGAAAGCCACAATAAGGAATTGTTTCTCCCGATTTGCAGAAATGACCATTCAAAGTCAAAAAGTAAGGCCGCATCTGTATACCCTTCTTCTTTCTTCCCCCGGTCCTTCCATCAAGGTCTTTATCAGTGGGCTCATAACCTAACCCAAAGGTCCCTTTGTTCACCGGACACTCCCAAGCTTGCAGTGTGGGGTATGTCTTTCCGGACCTTGCCATAACCATTCCCGGCAGGTAGGACATTTTCAGCATTAAAGGAACCATGCAGTTTATTTGCGTCGTCCCAAAATCAAAGAGAATTTGAGAGTTTGCAGTTTTTCCCTCTATGCACTGTACTGTGTCATATTGAAATCCTAAGAGGGGCAGATTGGCATTCTCAGGGCTGACCTCAAAGAGAGGCTGGCCCTTTGTCTTCTTCAGTTGGCTATAGTTGTCCCCCTGAATAGTTATAACTTTGTCCTCGTAAGGAAACTTGACCTTTTGATGCAAAGAAGAGGGCACTGCCTTAGCATGATGTATCCATGGTCGTCCCAGGAGTAGGTTGAAACTGGTAGGCACATCAATTACTTGGAACGGGACCTCCATCATAGCTGGCCCAATTGCTAATTTCAATGTAGCAACCCCTAATACTTCCCTCCGGGTGCTGTCATAAGCTTTGACTATCTGGTCCGATGGACTGAAATCTGCCTCCTCCAACCCCAGACAGCTAGCTACCATTAGTGGGCAGACATTCAACGCTGACCCATTGTCAATGAGAACCATGGGCACAGTCTTTTCTCTAGTCTGAACAGTAACGTAGAGTGCAGCATTGTGACTGCTTCCTTCCTTGGGCAAGTCATCGTCAGAAAACCCAATGCTTTGCATCTTGGATGCTTGTGTAAGGGTGGATACCAGCACTTCAGGGCTAACCTCCATTGATGTTTGTAGCTGACTCAAGGCCTTGCAAAGAGCTTGGCGATGAGGGAAAGATGATGCCAGAAGTTCCCAAATTGATACCCTAGCCTGGGTCTTTTTTAACTGTGAGAGTACCGGGTCTTCCTTTGGCTCAGCTGCCCTTTGGTAGGGCTTATTTTGGATTTTGTCCAAAACTATTGGTTCATACTGTCTCCCACTCCTGGTCATTGCATCGACCTCTTCAGATAATTTATTCAAGTCCAGGACACAGATGTCATTCATTTCTAGGAATAGTTCGAAAAGATCGATCAATTCCTGGTCAGCAATGATAGCATTTATCCCATGATTTGGTAAAGGATTAGTGCTAATATTTGGCTTCCTCCTTGGAATGATTGAACCGTTATCCACCAGGTCTTGGATGCGGTTCTTAAGCATCCAGCATGCTTCAATCTTGTGCCCGTTACTCTAATGGTACTCACAGTATTCATCAGCCCTATAGTTCCTCGGCAATGGGTTGGGTGGTGGCCTTGCTTCCAAAGGCTTAATGTAATTTGCCTTGACAGCCTCTCGGAATACAAAAAGGATTGGCATCCCGAGATCAGTGTAAGTCCTCCTCGACTGGCTACCATTTCTCATATTCCCCACACGTAAAGGATTTGTGGGGGTGATACTTGCCACTTCGTGAACTTTGCTAGCTTGGCTAGGCTTCTTATATTTTGAGGTACCTGAGTCTTCTTTCAGTTGACCCATTTGGATTAAATCCTCTACCTTGGTTGCAGTAGCAATGAGCGACTGAAACGTTGGTAGGTACTGAGTTTGCAGTTGTTGTTGGTAGACAGGCAGCAGATTTTTGATGATTATATCTACCTGTTCTTGTTCTGAAGGCCGATTGATCATTTGGGCGGCCTTGGCCCTCCACCTCATAAGGAACGAGGAAAAGGGTTCGTTGCTCTTTTGTTTGGTGGTTTCCAGTTCTCTTCGAGTAACATCCACCTCCATATTGTAGTGGTACTGCGTGTTACACGCATTGCAAATGTCTTCCCAGGTCTTCATTTTAGTCCGATCCAGGCTGACAAACCATCTCAAAGCAGCACCAGTCAGAGATTGTTGAAACAACTGAGCAAGGAGCTCGCTGTCCAAGCCAAACGGGTTGAGGGCACCCACATACATTTTCAGGTGCATTTTGGGACAAGTGGTTCCATCAAACTTGTCCATGTTAGGCATCTTGAACTTCGTTGGCAATCTTGCTTCAGGGAACAAGGACAAGGAGTCCATGTCCACCACTTCCTTATGTGTTTTAAGGGCAGTGATTGACCTTTCCAAGAGTTCCAGTTTTTCTCTCATTTTCTGAGCTTCCAGCTCAGCAGCAGTTCTGGAGGGCATGCCATCCAGGTTAAAGGCAGGGTTTGAGGACGTCGGTCCAGCAGCAGGTCCCTGATTGGAGGTAGTAGGATCCCTTCCCACAGCGGAAGCCCCATTTCCATTACCACTACCTAGTTCAGCTATTAGGGCAGTTCTCTGGGCAGCTAATGCCTCATTCATTCTAGCCTCCATTCTAGCTTCCAGTTGTTCCATGAGATTTTGGATGTCAGCAAGTGATGCCATTGGTGCAATTGAAGTTGGTGAAGTTGGTGAAGCTGGTGAGGTTGGTGATAGCACCGTAGGTGTGACTGGAACTTGGATAGGCACTCGAATAGTGGGTACCTGTTAGGATAAGGGTAGCTGGATTAGGGTACAGTGGGTAGTATTGTGTATCAGGGTAGCTGAATGTGAGGTAGATCGACTCCCTTGTCCAATTGTGCATGACTAAAAAGAATATTTTGTGCTCTTTTTAATGTCTTTAATGTTCATGAAATGATATGTCATGAATGCGCACAATATCACATCATAATTTGTTTTAATGATATGATTCACGTCATTGGGTGCATACAGCCCTAAAGGATAGGTTCTATAGGCTATGACACAAATAGAGAATTGGCTTATTAAGGGACCCTTGAACCTTGAGTAAGGATATACCTAACCACATGTGAAACAAAGAGTTTCGCGTGGGTCCAACAGTACGCATACTCATGGGCCACCCCCAAAAGGATTAGGGATGGTTTGCGGTAACAGGGAGGACGCTTTGGCTGTCCGTCGACATAATCAAGGAGACCTGCCGATCAGCGCTACTTGCTATCCAGACTCAGAAGTTTGAACAGAAGAGAAGAAATTCATTTGAAATTCGTTTTTTATGCAATGGAGAAAAAGATTCTCAATCATGCAAATAAATCAACAAATTTAAATGTTTTCATTAAATTTTACAATTAAGTCCAAATTTCCTTATCAAGTATTCTTAAAGAAAGAACACTTTATTTGTGTTAGGGTACCTGTGCAAAACAAAGCAAAACAAAATAATACCCTGAAGAAGGGCAGGTTAGTTGATGCAGCAATTGTAGTCCACTTTATGCAAAATGATTACATAAGTCCCCAGTGAAGTCGCCAAACTGTGAACCCTCCCCCGAAGGCAAAATTATGCTAGAACGAGGTATGCTCACATGTGTGTTTTATGAAGTCGCCACCTAGTTTATTTTTATAAGGGAAAACTAAGAAAGAACCCTAAATGACTCCAATTTTAATTAACCTAAGTCTAGGTTAATTATCCCAAAGTTTAAGGCACAATCTACGAACCCGAGGTGGATCCCGAGACTATGTCATGCTGATTAACTAACCTAAATGTAAATGTTTTGCAAGGTAATATGATGCAATTGGACCAGTAAAGTGTTTTGGTGTTTTCGACTTGCCGCTCGGGGTTAAATCCCGAACGTGCCTACATACTCTCGTTTGAATGAGAGATCAAAGCCGACGTAGTTCGATAGAGCCTATTCAAAGGCATCTTGAAGGGGTATGCTTCATGCATGAGTGTGTGTGTGCTTCGTGCATTTTTTTAAGCATTTTGCCAAAGTTTGATTGATTTTTCTGTTTTAGGCATTTGTTGCCAAAAAGTGCTTGATTGGGCAATTTATTGCCAAAAATTGATGTTTGGGCTATTTACCGCCAAAATGATTCATTAAGGCATTTGTGCCAAAAGTTGGGCAATTTGTTGCCAAAAATTGGTTAAGCGATTTGTCGTCAAAATGATTAAGGCATTCGTGCCAAAAGATGACATGTAATTTAGGCAATTTATTGCCAAAGAAAAGGTGATTATTTGGGCGATTTGTCGCCAAAAGGGTGGTTATTTGAATTATAGGCAATTTGTTGTCAAAAATGTGATTGATTAGGCTTTTAGCCACAATTATTGATTAATTGGACTTTTAGCCGAACTGTTCGAAATAAAGGCAATTACACCGTAGTTATTAATTAACTAGGCACTTTAGCCAACATGTTCGGAGTTTTAGCATTAACACCACGATTATTGATTAACCGGGCATTTTAGCCTAAACTTATTTACTTAAGGCAGTTTGCTGCCAAAATGATTATGGTATGAATGCAGTTATAGAATTTAGAGTAGAAGAGAATATGCACAAAATGCTGAAATTAAATAGGCAGGGTTTCGCTATTACCTGAGTTAATCGGCGGCCGCTTCTTAGCTTCAACTTGAAAATTCCAGGTTAAGCTCCTCGTTTGGGGAATATTAATTAAAATTAATTTAATTAAGTGACCAAATATCACAACAGCAGAGTAATAAAAGCCTACACTAAATGCAGAAAAACAGTAAAAGAACCGCAAGGAGCGTAGGAGAGAAGAGAGCGTCCGTCAACACAGACTGAGTGTGTAAAACGGTTGACTCGGGGCTGTATTTATAGGAAAAACCAGTATGGAGGGCGGGCACCGCCGCCAAGGCCGACGGGCGCCTCCGCCGAGGCCGGCGGTCGTCGCCGCCTTATTTGCTAGTTTTCCATTCCAGAGGCTTTTTCGGGAGTTCCGTACCTCCAAAAAATATTCCGGGACCAGTTCTGCGATCCTCGTAATTTTCCGGACGTTTCAAGTACCATATTGGCATACTTTCGGTGAACTTTTCGAATGGCCTCCGGCCCGGCCGAACTGTTTGCAGTCCGGGAAAATAGGCTTTTCGAGCCTCAAAATTTGAGTATTCACAGTCACGCAACTAATCTGGGCAATTTAACTATGTTTTGGACATGAACAGTTCCGTCACGCACCTTATAGCTGCGTGACGCAACTGCTCTGGTCCGTAACTACCTTTCAAACTACCCTTTTTACGTTTTCCTTTCATTAAAACATGTTTTAATACAACCCAGAAACTTCCAAGGATGGGCAGAATATCGTTTAATCAATGTCACACTACTAAAACATCAATAAATAAATAATAATGGATAAACAACTAAAAATACCAAGAAAAGTCTTAGATAATTACCTAAGCCTCAGATTGAGGATTGTAAACCATCTGAACGCTTTAGAGAATGAGATTTCAGGGTCCTAGAAGCCTTTGTTCACCAAGTTTCAACACCCAACTCCTTCTCCCTTGTTTTTCTCTTCTTTTTCTCCTTTTTTCTTTTTTTTTTTTTTATGATTTCGTTTTCACTTAGTTAATCTCTAAAGGCTGTTTTTCTTCAATGGAACTCAGTAGAGTTTTTGCAGAAAAACCTAGCTGTAATTGTCTATTTTTTACGCCCTCCAAATTCCTCCCTCATAAGATAAAAAATGTAGTATTTATATGGGTAGGGCAACAGGGGATAGCTGCGTCACGCAACTGTCGGCTGCGTGACGGACCCGATAGCTGCGTGACGCAGCTCATTTTCTGGACCGTTGCCACGTATCCAAACAGAATGTAAAACCGTTATGTCGGCTTTTCAAGGTGACGTCATCTTAATTGGAGTTGCATGACGCAACTATCAGTGCCGTCACGCACCTAATAGCTGCGTGATGCAACTTTAATGCAAATCAGACACCCTTGAATTGGTCTAAATTAAACCCTTGAATTAAAGACTTCTGGATAACCGTGATCCCTCATTCCGTGCCCTTGAATCATCATTGGGTTAGGCGGGGCATAAAAACACGCGTCAATAATTTGTCCCCCCACCTTATCATTAATTGTATAAACGATTAATGTTAAAGTGGTCCATTGACGCGCCTTCGACCTCGGATCGGATGAAACGGTTGTCCTGATCATCTGGTTACATTCAAAGCTCAGTTTGATCGGCTTTGTTGACTCGAGTCAGATCGGTAACAACCTCCAAAACTCGGTCTGATTGGCTTTGAAGATGCCTTCGAGGCTCGGTTTGATCAGCTCGAAGGATTTTGATTCCCCTAATCAACTTCGTAATTCACCATCATTAACCAGGAAAAGTATCCAAACAGCTTCGTAATACACCATCACTGTTCGGTGGGACCTATCGGTTTCAAGACACTGTCACCGGTTGGTCATTGAGATTATCCTGATCAGCTTCGCAATATACCATCACTAATCAGTAAGAGGATTGACTCGATCAGCTTCGCAATACACCATCACTAATCGAGAAAATGATCCAAACAGCTTCGTAATACACCATCACTGCTCGGTGGGACCTATCGGCTTCGAGAAACCATCACCGGTTGGCCTGAAAAATTGTTCAAGAGAAAAAGAGCAATTTCTGTGTGCAAACAGATCTTGCCTTTGTTAAATGTTGGGGCGTCACATGCCCCCATGCATTAATAATCATTGAAATTTTGTATCAGGGCAAAAGATTGTATTTTTGCCCCCAATCCGGAATTCCGACTCAGGACCAAAAATATCATCTTTTTAGGCAAACCTTTAATGTTTATTGCAAAATTTGGTTTAAAATTTAGCAAAAATTTAGGCAAGAAATTTTTAATCCTGAATTTTCAGGTATACCTTTCCTGATGCGGTGTTTGAAAGGAAACTTACCTGAGGGTAACTTGGGCAATTTGGTGATCTTGCCCCCTATGCAGTGAGTAGATAAAATTGCTAAAGTATATGAACCGCACACTGACTTCAAATTGCTTGAACAGGCCATCTTGGGCTTAAACGGGCGTAAATGGGCCATTTGGGCTTAAAAGGGTTAATGGGCTTCTTATAGATGTGTTAATGGGCTTGGGCCCATTTTCATTTCTAACTATAAGTAAGCTTTTCAACATTTCATTTTTTACTTTTCAAACACTCAAGCTTTCCAAAAACACTCTGAACCTCAGCTAAAATGTCTCAGCTTTCCGAGATCCCAGCTTCTGCCTACACACCGGAGATGGACACCCTGGGGGCGATCCCGGACATCCCAGTCTTCGAGGGTAAGCGAGTACCGGTTAGCCGTAACGCCCTGACTCCCGGGACATGACCTCTTCAGCTTCTCCCGTTGCCGGGCTCTGAGTTCCTGGTTCGACATGATACCGATGCGATGCGCGGTTTCCAGACCGAGGTAAGTAACTTTGTGCTTGAATTTTTTTTACTTTCGATGATGCATTGAATTATTGCAATTTGAATTCTGTCTGTGCATCGGCAGTTGTGCCACGTAGGAAGGAGTTGTGTGATGCAACTGTTCCTGTGTGAACAGTTGCGTGCCGTAGCTGTTCATGCGTGAACAGTTGCGTGACGCAACTGTTCGAGGCGGTGTAACCCTAGTGCCTCTGAATCCTTTGATTTTGCCCCTTTTGCATGTATTAAACCCTTATTTGGTGGCTTAAATTTGATTCCACTTCCCATGCAACGTATTTAGACCCTGAAAATGCATAGAAAAAGCACAAACACGAATAGATTGAACATTAGGTTAGTTATGCCTTACCCGCGATAGCTGCGTCACGCAACTATTCTGCGGAAGAACAGTTCCGTGACGCGACTGTTCGTTAAGGAACACATTACTTTGAACAGTTGCGTGGCGCAACTGTTGGGTGCGTGACGCATCTACAGTTGCGTGACGCAGCTGTATTTGGCCATGGATTTGAACGTCCAATTTTCCTATGATGAAAACAAAAATAACAACTATTAGATCAATTCTTTATCTGAATAAAATTTTTCTTACACAGGTTGATCTGGGCAAGGCCCGTGTTGGCGGATCCTCCACTGATGCTTCAACTTTCTGGGACTTGTTGGACCCCCCTATGCGGTCTCGTGTCGTTGCTGCTAGTTTCGGCGACTATGCCGCTGGGCTTCGCCGGACTCAGCCCCGGTTTCTGACAGCGTTTTTTCGCAAGTGTACGAAATCGCAACATGTAATATAGAGTAAGAAAGTTTCGTATCCACAGGGATTGTTTATCAATTACCAAAATTATATTAACCTATTATTATTTAGATGATGATAAAAGGAATTCGCTGTAAAGTAAATAAAATTCAAAGCAAAAGAGATCAAACACAAAATTTAGGTGAAAAGAATTCAGGGGATTAAGCTACTAGGGAATTTGATTTTATTTAATTCTATCCAGCTTATTCTATTAGTTCATTAATCAAGTTTAATTGTTCAAGTAGGAGAAAACAACCCTAAGGTTACTAACAAGCTCTCCCGATTTATTGTTAGCTATTCTAATCCAATTTAATCACCTATCTTAATATTGAAATTAAACATGAATCAGATCATTAGGTTTTATGGTTGTTTTATGAATTCACAACTTAATACTTTATTAACTTATGAAAGCCCCCCTTGAGTCAAACCATATAGTTTCCACATCAAGTTATTATTCTCAAGTAAATTATTACCTTGTTCATATCAATAACCCTTCTCCCGAATGTGGTTATTGAAATAATTCAATCCAGGGGAATTTTTCTGCCTGGAAGCCTTAAGCACAATAATAAGTTATAACAAGAACAAAGAAAAATAAATATAATATTATAAGCTGGAATCGAATTAAATTACATCAAATGCCTAGTATAAAAGTTTAGCTAGACATAGTAATTAAATTAAGCTCAATCATACTTGAATCATCCATTATATTTAAATACAATAATAAAGAAAGAAACAAGATGAAGAGTTTAGAATAAAAACTGTATCACAACTATGTTGATGGCTTCCTTGAATCTTAGCACAATTATTTGAAGCTTGAAATCTTTGAGAAGAAGAGAATTATGTAAAGTGTTGCACAAAAAAAAACCAGATCCCTTGCTATGAGAAGTTCCTTTCTTTATATAGAGGTCCTGAAGGCAAGTCTGACTCCTTTTAGGAAATAGAATCCTTATTTAGTGCAAAATCCTTTATAGGAGATCATAACTGTTTAGGCTCTTGATTTCTTCTTGATTAGGACTCCTTTTTCTTCAAGAATAGGTCCAGGTCTTGTTTAGTGTATTTAGGAAACTCCCTGAAGTCGGCCCATGTGAGAAAGGCTTGATTTGCGTGTTAAATTCACGCTGGTTCCGCCTGGGCAGCACGGGCATGCTTCATGGCACAGGCTGGGCGTGCTGTAGTCTGGAGGTCTGGCTAGTGAAGCACGGGGCGTGCTAGGTAGCACGGGCTAGTGAAGTACTGAGGCACGGGCGTGCTACAGAGCACAGGCAGGGCGTGCTCTTCTCTGGAAGTCTGTCTAGAGTTGCCATGGGCGTGCTATGCTTGACACGCCCTGGTCCCATTGTAGCACGGCCGTGCCTTTTGACACACCCTGGCCGTTCTCTCTTCTGTCTCTCCTTTGGTTTACTTGGCTTCTAGCACGGGCGTGCCTTCCAGCACGGGATAGGCGTGTTAGAAGCTGAGTGCCTTGCATTCTAAAGTTCTTTTCTGCTCCAAATTTCTGCAATTTTCTCTTGGATCAAGCGGATTAAAGACCAAAGAAGCTTTTAAACACAATTACACTAAAAGTGATTTAAAATTAAATTAAAGAAGTAAAAACTTACTAAAATTCTAATAAAAACTATATTAAAAACACTATAAAATTTACACTTATCAAAATTCCCCAAAGTTAAACCATTGCTTGTCCTCAAGCAACAAAACTAAAGGAAAAATAATTTGACGACACTAGTTTAACATGGTTGGAGATGATTTCCATAATCTTTCATGATATCATGATTAGTAAACAAGTGAATAAACTCCATCGTTCTCCATGCTAATCATACTTAAATTTGACTTTTATTTTTGAATAAAACACATTCATTGAGTAAAATACAAGTTTAAAGAGATTGTCAACACTAATACTTATTCAAATTATGATAAACAGGACATGAATCATCTAAAGCATTTAAAAATAAGACAATTGATAAAAAGTGGCATTCCCATATGCAGAATTAGTCATCCTTTCTCCACGATATAAATGTATACGATTAAAAGATCAGAAGGTCTTTATTTTGGGTTGTAATGGGGCTTTCTTGGTGTAAATTTTGCTTAATCAAAGAAAGGGATAAAATGTAGACAAAGAGTACAAAAGAATGTATAACTTTCAAGATTCTTTTTTTTTTTTTAATTGAACTTTTTCTAGTTCTAGGGAGTGTCTTGTTTTGAAACTTTCTTACTAGCTAGAGGCATCTTGGACAAGCTCTTTTCTTAATATTTTGGCACTTTTCTTCCTTGCCCTTTTTCTATTTTACTTGAATTTTTTTTTTTGATTGCTTTTCCTGTGCCTCTTTCTTGATTCTTTCTTCTTTTCTTTATTTGCTAGTATTTATTTGATGAATTCTCCCTCTTTTGTTGCTTCATTCTAATTAAAAATCGAATCTTTCAATCATAAAATCCTTTGTACTTAGGGTAGGAAATTTGAATTTTGGCTTTAATGGCTTGGTTTATTGAGGGTGAAGAAGAAAATTTTACGGTTTTAAGGCTTCAAAGTTGGTTTTAAGAGTCATATTTTTAATTTAGGTGGTCTAGGCCAAATATAGGTTTCAACAAAAATTGCCTAAATCATCTCTTTCAAAATGTAAACATTTAAATTTTCCGCCTCAAAAGGATTTCTAAGTTTTGTTCTAGGAATGCCGAGGTTTAAAAATACTTTAGAGTAAAACACACCTATACATCATAACTCTCATAAAAATCAGTGTTTAAAAGTCTAGAAACAAATAATTTAGATCAATAAACATGTTTAAATCAAAATTTCAAATTCAAAACTTAAATATGCTAGAATTGAGAATCAATTATGTTTAACACTTATTACTAGACATGAGCACCTTCAAGCTTGCTTGTAATCATTCCAACCATGTTAAAGAAAACAAAAATTTTTAGCTAAAATTCCCTTCCCCCAATTCAATCAATCACATTGTCCCCAATGTGTATAAGTTCCCCAAACTTATTGCATTATTAGAAGTGAAGCAGTAAGAGATAAAAAGAAACCTTACCAACATTGTATTGAACAATACAATAGATCGGGTGCTGAAAGTGTCTTAGCTAAAAGAGCAACTAAACATGAAAAAACTACTAAAAAGTTATAAAAATTCAAATAACACACAAACTAAAATGAAAGCAACCAAGACAATGTATTAGAAAAATTAAACAGAAATAAAACAAAAGAAAAGAAGAGTGAGAAATCCGTCAATTCTCCGGTGGTGGGGGTGGCTGCAGAAGCTGGAGGATGGTCTGGAGTTGGCCTTGCATGGTGTCCATCCGAGAATCAAGACTGCCATTCATAATCTCGATGGACTGGAAACGGTCTGCGATCATCGTTTCCATCCCATTAAGGCGCGTGTCAAAGAGGTCCATTCGAGACATCATTCTTGCAAGGACTTCATCATTCGACATGTTGGATGTGCCTTGGAACGATGGACCAGCACCGGAAGTACCTGCACCAAAAGAAGAAGGAAAAGGAGGAGGATTATCCTCTTCCATGTTAGCTCCATCTGCTACCTCTGCTCCTGCCTCATCAGTATTGATCTCTGGAGCACCCACTACTCGGTACGCATCCCCGACTTTTTCAATCAATTTCATGTGGATCATAACATCTAAATCCAGTCTAGTACCACGCACCCCACCGATACTATCATAAATTGGCCTAGCCGGGTTCCAAACCTGTAAGTACCTAGCAATCCGGGTCACAAAACACCCCACCATTATAGCCCCTTTGTCGGCTCCAGCCACCTTTCCAAATTTTTGGCAGAGCCAATAACCAACATTCAATAAAACCCCATTCTCAATAGCCCACAGAAAATATAATTCGTTCAAACTTAGCACCCCATCGCTTTCACTCCTTCCAAAAATGGAATTAGATAAGAATTTGTGAATGTAGCGCAAGGAAGGTTTTTTTAATTTGGATGCTTTAGAATATCTAGGATTGTAATTCACTTCACCTGTCAAATTTTGCCAAGTATTATGCGCACTAAAATCACTAGATATTTGTATCTGGCTATTGTCTGTAGGAAACCCAAAAATGTGGCTAATTTCATTCACAGTTAGTTCAAAGTCTTGACTAAGAAGCCTAAAGTTAACCCTGCTTGGTGGTGAATTAGGCAATAACGGAATAAAAGCGTGATAGGAACTCAGAAATTCTAGAGTTAGAGGGGCATAGACTAAGTCCTTCATATCAATAAATTCCCCCCATCCTATTCTCTTAAGAGCGTCTAACACAATATCCCTAAGACCCACTTGCGCTAAGGCAGCCTCATCGATAAATCTATTCGGTAAAATAGGCCGAAGAGATAATTTTGTGTACCTTTCTTGTTGATCGGATGAGGCAAATTCGAATGGAATTGCAGGAGGTGAAGGAGGTTGAGGAGCCGTGGAGGATCGCGTAGTCGAACGCTTCCGAGCAGCAACGAATGATGCGGGTCTGCTACGTTTGTATCTAGGAGGCATTGTTGGAGTTGATTATGTGAAAATTTTGGGTGGAAAGTGTTTGATTTGAGAGAAAAAGGGAGAAGAAAAGAGAAAGTTTGAGAGAAAGGAGTTGACGGCTAGGGCGTGCGAGATGGAAAAGAGAAAGTTTGGAGGCGTGCTCTTTAAATAGGGGCGCCAATAAATGAGTTGGTCTGATCGTGGCACGGCCGTGCTGATGAGCACGGCCTGGGCGTGCTCCCCTCTGACCTGCAAAACAACAAAAGTGGCGTACCTGGCACGGGCGTGCTACATAGCACGGCTTGGGCGTGCTCTTCTCTGCCTCTCAAGTTCTTTTCGCGCTCGCGCATATGAAAATCGCGCTCGCGTATTTTGCTGGCAAACTTTCTGCCTCTCAAAGGTGCTTTCTCGCGCCCGCGCATATGAATGTCGCGCTTGCGACTTCAGCTCGCGCCCTCGTATAGGAATGTCGCGCTCGCGTATTTGCTGGCAAACTTTCTGCCTCTCAAAGGTGCTTTCTCGTGCCCGTGCATATGAATGTCGCGCTCGCGACTTCAGCTCGCGCCCGTGTATATGAATGTCGCGCTCGCGTATTTGCTGGCAAACTTTCTGCCTCTCAAAGGTGCTTTCTCGCGCCCGTGCATATGAATGTCGCGCTCGCGCTTGTGAATGTCACGCTCGCGACTTGGGCATTTTTCTTTGCTGAGACTTGCTTCGTAGCGCGACTTGGGCGTGCCACTTAGCACGGTTAGGGCGTGCTCTTCTCTGACCTTCAAGTATGTTAATCTCTTTTCTATGGCACGGGCGTGCTGATGGGCACGCCTGAGGCGTGCTCTTCTTTGACCTTCAAGTATCAACACCTTGGAAAAAATGCACGGGCGTGCTTCGGGGCACGCCTGGGTGGGCTGGCTTCTCATCTTATGGCACGGGCGTGCTACATAGCACGGCTTGGGCGTGCTTGGTTCTGGATTTCCACTTTTTCCTACAAAAACTCTTAACTAAACAAAAGAACACTTATGGAGAAAATTTGGGATTTTTACAAATAAAATAGGGAATAAAAATAAATAAATGGACGAAAATTTAATAAAAATAGATGGGTTGTCTCCCATGAGCACTTTTGTTTAACGTCGTTAAGTTCGACGCACTTATCTTAATTTAGGCTAAGCAAGACCAATTGTAGTCTTGATGGGTTCAAAGGTTTCATTATAATAGCTTCTCAAACGTTGAGCATTTACCTTGAAACTTCGATTCGACTTACCATCCACTATTTCAATTGCGCCATGAGGAAAGATTTCCTTGATTGTGAATGGTCCAGACCACCTAGAGCGCAACTTACCAGGAAATAACCGAAGTCTAGAGTTATAGAGCAACACCTGCTGGCCTACCTTTAGATCCCTCATGATAATGCGCTTATCATGCCATTGTTTAGTGCGATCTTTGTATATTTTGGCATTTTCATAAGCGTGAAGGCGCATTTCATCCATCATGTTTAGCTGTAGCAATCGCTTTTGACCAACCTCCATTGCATTAAAGTTAAAAAATTGAATGGCCCAAAACGCCTTATGTTCTAACTCTACAGGAAGATGACAAGCTTTACCATACACCATGCGATATGGAGACATACCTATAGGCGTTTTGAATGTCGTTCTGTAGGCCCATAGAGCATCGTCTAGCTTTTTGGACCAATCCTTTCTCGATTGTCCAACAGTGGTTTCGAGGATCTTTTTGATTTCTCTGTTAGTGACCTCTACTTGTCCACTGGTTTGAGGATGATATGGAGTACCTACACGATGAGTGACACCATATTTTGCAAGAAGGGAGTCTAAATATCTATTACAAAAATGCTTACCTCCGTCCGTGATTATCGCCCTGGGAGTTCCATGCCTTGTAAAAATGTTTTTCTTGATGAAGCTCATCACACTTTTGGCATCGTTATTTGGAAGAGCAACAGCTTCTGCCCACTTTGACACATAATCCACCGCCACTAGAATGTATTGATTTGAATATGATGGTGGAAAAGGTCCCATGAAGTCCAGACCCCATACATCGAAGATTTCGACTTCAAGGATCCTGTTCAGGGGCATTTCATGTCTCTTCGAAATGTTACCTAACCTTTGACAACGATCACAAAGACGAACATAGTTATAAGCATCTTTAAAGAGATTAGGCCAATACAAACCACTTTCTAGTATACGCGCAGCTGTCTTGTTTGCTCCAAAGTGGCCTCCACATTCCATTGAATGGCAGAATTTAAGGACACTTTCTATTTCAGTTTCCGGTATACATCTCCTGAAGAGCTGATCACTACAATACTTGAACAAAAATGGTTCCTCCCAATAGTAGAATTTGATATCATGAAAAAAATTTTTTCTTTGTTGGTAAGAAAAATTGGGAGGAGGAATTTTGCAAACAAGATAATTAACAATGTCAGCGTACCAGGGGGTTTGAGCATTTGCCACTAGAAGAAGTTGCTCATGAGGAAAGCTTTCATTGATTTGTAGCTCGCTTGTGTCTTCTTCCCTCAATTCAACCCTGGAAAGATGGTCAGCAACGAGGTTCTCGGTCCCCTTTTTGTCGCGAATTTCTAGGTCAAATTCTTGCAATAGAAGTACCCAACGAATGAGTCTTGGCTTTGCATCTTTCTTTTCCAGCAAGTATTTGATGGCGGAGTGATCTGTGTAGACTATTGTTTTAGCTCCAATTAGATATGCCCTGAATTTGTCAAAAGCAAAAACAATAGCTAGTAATTCTTTTTCCGTAGTTGCATAGTTTAATTGTGCATCATTCAATGTGCGACTTGCATAATAAATAACATGCAACTTCTTGTCTTTTCTTTGTCCAAGAACAGCTCCTACAGCATGATCACTAGCATCACACATAAGCTCAAAAGGTAAAGTCCAATCTGGTGTAGTGATGATCGGGGCTGAGATTAACTCCTTCTTCAACCTGTTAAAAGCATCTAAACATTCTTTGTCAAAATCAAATGGAACATCTTTAACTAATAAATTGCAAAGAGGTTTAGTAATTTTTGAGAAATCCTTTATGAATCTCCTGTAAAACCCTGCATGCCCAAGAAAACTTCTTATGCCCTTCACTGTGTTAGGGGGAGGTAGTTTTTCAATTACCTCAATTTTTGCCTTATCTACTTCAATCCCCTTTTGAGAGATTTTATGCCCTAGGACAATACCTTCACTAACCATGAAGTGACATTTTTCCCAATTTAACACAAGGTTAGTATCTTCACATCGTTGCATCACTAAAGATAAATTATGAAGGCATGCATCGAAGGAAGAACCAAATACAGAAAAATCATCCATGAATATTTCAATAAATTTTTCCACCATATCAGAAAAGATGGACATCATGCACCTTTGAAAGGTTGCAGGGGCATTGCATAGCCCAAAGGGCATTCTCCTATAGGCAAAAGTGCCATAAGGACAAGTGAAAGTAGTTTTCTCTTGGTCTTCAGGGGCTATAGGTATTTGGAAGTATCCTGAATAGCCATCTAAGAAACAATAAAACGGATAACCTGCAAGTCTTTCAAGCATTTGATCAATAAAGGGGAGGGGAAAGTGATCTTTGTGTGTTGCTTTATTTAATTTTCAATAATCTATACACACACGCCAACCTGTGACTGTTCTTGTGGGGATTAATTCATTGTTTTCATTAGAAATAACAGTCATACCTCCCTTCTTTGGAACAACTTGGACAGGACTTACCCAATTACTGTCTGAAATTGGATAAATGATGCCGGCATCTAAGAGTTTAATAATTTCAGCCTTGACTACCTCCTTCATGTTCGGGTTTAATCGCCTTTGATGTTCGATTGAAGGTTTGTAGTCTTCTTCCATCAAGATTTTATGCATGCACACACTTGGGCTTATTCCTTGTAGATCTGAGATAGACCATCCTAATGCTTTCTTGTGCCTACGTAGAACCTGCAACAACCTTTCCTCTTGATCAAGTGTTAAGTAAGAAGAAATAATAACAGGAAAAGAGTGATCTTCACCTAAGAATGCATGTTTTAGATGAGGTGGAAGTTGTTTCAGTTCATGCTTAGGTGATTCCTTTTCTTTTTCATTCAAGATACTTGATTCATTAATGTTATTTTCAACATGCAAAGTGGTCTCCACACATTCATCGACTACGTCAATTCTAAAACAGTCTCCATGATCCATAGGGAGTTTACAAGATTTAAGTACATCAAACACAATCTCTTCCTATCCAACTCTTAGAGTCAACTTACCCTCATAGACATCTATCAATGCTCTTGCAGTTGCAAGAAAAGGTCTTCCAAGGATTAGAGATCCTTCCCTGTCTTCATCAATATCAAGAATAACAAAATCAACAGGAAAGATGAATGTACCTACCTTTACAAGCACGTCTTCTACAATCCCTCTAGGATATTTAATTGAACGATCTGCTAATTGCAAAGACATCCTTGTTGGTTTGAGCTCTCCCATACCCAGCATCTTAAAAACTTCATAGGACATAAGATTAATGCTAGCACCTAAATCTGCCAAAGCCTTTTCAAAGTCAAGATTACCAATGTTACAAGGGATAGAAAAACTTCCTGGATCTTTTAACTTTGGAGGCAGTTTGTTTTGGATAATTGCACTGCACTTCTCAGTTAACATTACCGTTCCTTGATCATCAATTTTTCGTTTCTTGCTCAAGATATCTTTTAGGAATTTAGCATAGCTAGGCATTTGAGCAAGAGCTTCAGCAAAAGGAATATTAATTTGAAGCTTCTTAAACACATCCAGAAACTTGAGGAAGCTCTTGTCATCTTGTGCTTTCTTTAATCTTTGTGGAAAGGGAACAGGGGGAACATAGGGTTTTACCTTTTCTTTTTCCTCTAAATCAATGATAGGCACTTTTGATTGTTCTTTTTCCTCCTTTTCTTTCCTCAGTGGTTCATCTAATTGTTTGCCACTCCTCAAGGTGATAGCATGCACTTGTTCTTTTGGATTCTTTTCAGTATTGCTAGGTAACGTACCTTGAAGTCGAGATGCCATCATGTTTGCGAACTGTCCTAGCTGAATTTCCAAATTTCTTATTGCAGCCTGCTGGATTTTATGGTTCTCTCTAGTTTCATTCATGAATTCCATGTGTGATTTGGAAAGAGCAGTGAGGAGGTAATCATGAGATTTCTTTTCCGGAGGATGGAAACCAGGTGGTGCATTCAAGGCATTGTTAGGATTACCATATGATAGATTAGGATGATTTCTTAGCCTGTTATCATATGAATTTGAATAAGGATAATTCTTTCTTCCTTGATTCATCACTGTGAATACTCAAATTTTGAGGCTCAAAAAGCCGGTTTTCCCGGCCGCAGCGGTGGCGGCTGCCCTTAAAGAGCCACTTTTTTCGGACTGCAAACAGTCCGGTCGGACCGGAGGTCATTCAAAAAGTTCACCGGAAGTGTGCCAATATGGTACTTGAAATGTCCGAAAAATTACGAGGATCACGGAACTGGTCTCGGAATATTTTTTGGAGGTCCGGAACTCCCGGAAAAGCCTCCGGAACAAAAAAAAAGAAAAAAAGAGAAGGCACACATGCCTGCCCGCGGGGGTGGGCATGCCCGCCCAGGCCAGGCGGGCACGCCCGCCCAAGCCAGCGGGCATGCCCGCCCAGCTAGGGCGGGCACACCCGCCCAAGCCAGGCGGGCATGCCCGCCCAGCATGGGCGGGCACACCCGCCCAGCCCAGGCGAGCATGCCCGCCTTCATGGGCGGGCACGCCCGCCCTCGAAGGCGGGCAGGGGCGCTCGGGGTCACGTTTTTTCCTATAAAAAACGGCTCTGGGGCTCCGTTTTGAGACACTCAGTCTGTGTTGACGGACGCTCCTTCTCCCTATGCTCCTTGCGATTCTTTACTGCTTTCTTGCATTTTTTAATTTTAATTTTATTGCTTTCTTGTGGTGATACTTGGTCACTAAATTAAAATTAATTAAAATTCCCTTAACGAGGAGCTTAACCTGGAGTTAAGAAGTGGCCGTCGATTAAATCAGGTACATGAACTAAACTCTGCCTATTTAATTTAGCACTTCATGCATGTTTCTCTTCTACTCC
This sequence comes from Jatropha curcas, assembly GCF_041381405.1. Taxonomy (NCBI): domain Eukaryota; kingdom Viridiplantae; phylum Streptophyta; class Magnoliopsida; order Malpighiales; family Euphorbiaceae; genus Jatropha; species Jatropha curcas. The sequence goes on along the minus strand of NC_143151.1, from coordinate 17,410,679 downwards.
TCCTAATTCTACAACTGCATAAATGCATTCACGTCATCTTTAGGCAAGTAAATTGCCTCAATTAAATAAATTTAGGCTAAATGCCCGGTTAATTAATAATCGTGGTATTTAAACCTAAATCCGACAATATTGGCTAAAAAGCCTAGTTAATCAATAACTATGGCGAAATTGCCTTTATTTCGAACAAAGTCCGGCTTAAGTCCAATTAATCAATAATTGTGGCGAAATAGCCTTAATTAAACATGTTTTCTTGGCAATAAATTGCCTACATTGCAAATCAATTAATCACTTTTGGCAAATAAATTGCCTATAAGTAGATTAACCATTTTCTTAGCGACAAATCGCTTAAATCAATATTTTGGCTTCAAAGCCTTCAAACAATTGCTTTTGGCAAATAAATTGCCTTTAAGTCAATCAATTTTGGCGACAATCGCCCAATCATCAACTTTTGGCAATCAATTGCCTAAATCAATTTATTTTGGCTAAAAGCCTTCAAATAATCAATTTTGGCGACAATCGCCTAAATCACATCAATTTTTGGCAACAATTGCCTAAATCAACTCTTTTTGGCCAAAAGCCTTAAATCAATCATTTTGGCGACAAACGCCCAATCAATCAATTTTCAGGCAATAAATTGCCTAAATCAACTCTTTTTGGCTAAAAGCCTTAAAATCAATCATTTTGGCGACAATCGCCTAAAGTCAATCATTTTGGCAACCGAATTGCCTAAATCAATCTTTTTGGCTAAAAGCCATTAAAATCAACATTTTTGGCATCAAATGCCTAAAAATCAATCAATTCTTTGGCAAAATGCCTAAACAAAAATGCACAAAGCATACACACACTCATGCATTAAGCATACCCATTCAAAGCCCTTCAAAGAAGGCCTATCGAACTACGTTGACTTTGATCTTCCATTCAAACGGAAGTACGTAGACACGTTTGGGATTTAACCCCGAGCGGCAAGTCGCAATCACTTAAAATTGGTTCAAATTACATTAATCACTTTGCAAAGCATTCATTCATGGTTAGTTTTGTCAGCATGACATAGTCTCGGGATCCATCTCGGGTTTGCACACCATGCCTTAAACATTGGGTTAATTAATCTAATAATTAGGTTAATTAAAATTGGAGTCACTTAGGGTTTTTTCCTAGTTTACCCTAAAATAATTAAACAAGGTGGCGACTCATACATTCACGTGCATTTCTACCCTTAGTCACATGCATTCATATGCCATGACATTTTGGGGAGGGGTTCACAGTTTGGCGACTCTGCTGGGGAGTTATGCAATCTTTTTGCATAAGAGGACTACGATTGCTGTGTAAACTAACCGGCCCTTCTTTAGGGTATTATTTTACTATGCTTTGTTTTGCAGGGTACCCCAACAAAAAAAAATTAAGTATTCTTTCTTTAAGAATGCTTAATAAGGAAAATTTGGACCTAATTGAACTTTGCTTTAAGTCATTTAAATTTGTTTATTTATTTGCACGATTGAGAATCTTTTTCTCCATTGCATAAAAAATGAATTTCAAATGAATTTCTTCTCTCTCTGTTCAAACTTCTGAGTCTGGATAGCAAGTAGCGCTGATCGGCAGGTCTCTTTGATTATGTCGACGGACAGCCAAAGCGTCCTCCCTGTTACCGCAAACCATCCCTAATCCTTTTGGGGGTGGCCCATGAGTATGCGTACCGTTGGACCCACGCGAAACTCCTTGTTTCACATGTGGTTAGGTATATCCATACTCAAGGTTCAAGGGTCCCTTAATAAGCCAATTCTCTATTTGTGTCATAGCCTATAGAACCTATCCTTTAGGACTGTATGCACCCAATGATGTGAATCATACCATAAATGAATTATGTTGTGATGTTGTGCGCATTCACGCATTCATCCCATACTTCACAAAAAAAAACATTCCATTTCAAAGCTAAAAAATCACATTTTGGTCCCTGAGACCTGAAAAATTACATTTTGGTCCCTGAGACCTGGAAAATTCACATTTTGGCCCCTAAGGCCCAAAAATTCTCAATTTGGCCCCAGAGGCCCAAGAATACCCATTTTGGCCCTAGAGGCCCCGAAAATTCCCATTTTGGCCCCTTAGGCCCAAAAGTTCACATTTTGGCCCTAAAGGCCCAAAAGTTCACATCTTGGCCCCAAAGGCCCAAAAATTTCCAATTTGGCCCCAAAGGCCCAAAAATTTCCAATTTGGCCCCAAAGGCCCAAAAGTTTCCAATTTGGCCACAAAGGCCCAAGAATTCCCAATACGGCCCCAAAGGTCCCGAAAATTCACATCTTGGCCCCTAAGGCCCTAAAGTTCCTATTTTGGCCCCTAAGGCCCTAAAATTCACATTTTGGCCCTTAAGGCCCAGAAGTTCACATTCTTGGCCACAGAGGCCCAAAAATTCCCAATTTGGCCTAAGGCCCAAAAATTCACATTTTGGCCCCTAAGGCCCAAATTTTTTTTTTTTTTTTGAGAACTTAGGGCCTTTCGAAAAGTCGAGGTGTCCAGCCCTAAGCACTCCACCTTACATATCACACCCCATTGGGTCCTATCCTAGGTGTCCTGGCATACCAACACTACCCTACCTCACACTATCTCACATACCATATGGAAACACCTTATATAGGATAGTCTAATCATTTTGACTATGTCCTTTCACAGGTACCCGTCCAAAGACCACCTGTACCCGAAATACTAACTGAGCTCTTACCCACAAGTCCAACAACCCCAACTGCACCAATGGCATCACTGTCTGACATTCAAAGCCTTATGGAACAACTGCAGGCCAGGATGGAGGCCAGAATGAATGAGGCCTTAGCTGCACAGAGGACTGCCCTGATAGCTGAACTAGGTAATGGCAATGGAAATGGGGCTTCAACTGGGGGAAGTGGACCTACTACTTCCAATCAGGGACCTGCTACTGAGCCGACAAACCCTGCCCTTAACCTTGATGACATGCCCTCCAGAACTGCTTCTGAGCTGGAAGCTCAAAAAATGAGAGAAAAATTGGAACTCTTGGAAAGGTCAATCATTGCCCTTAAAACACACAAGGAAGTGGTGGACATGGACTCCTTGTCCTTGTTCCCCGAAGCAAGACTGCCAACAAAATTCAAGATGCCTAACATGGACAAGTTTGACGGAACCACTTGTCCCAAAACACACCTGAAAGTGTATGTGGGTGCCCTCAACCCGTTTGGCCTGAACAGCGAGCTCCTTGCTCAGTTGTTTCAGCAATCTTTGACTGGTGCTGCATTAAGATGGTTTGTAAGCTTGGATCGCTCCAAAATGAAGAATTGGGAGGACATATGCAATGCTTTCAATGCGCAGT